>NW_028318505.1:207500-507500 GCF_062004578.1 Staurois parvus
ATATATATATATATATATATATATATATGAAAATTCACATGAAAATGTAATTTGAAACTTTTGTCCTTTTTAAAAAAAGTAATAATAATGTATTCTTATTGCTATTTTTTCTAATATATACATGCACATTCACATGAAAAAGTAATTTGAAACTTTTTGAATGTGTTTGCCTCTTAAAAAAAAGTAATAATAATGTATTATTATTATTGCTATTTTTTTTAATATATACACAAAAAATATATATATTTATTTATTTTTTTTTAAGTAATAATAATGTATTATTATTGATATTTTTTCTAATATATACATGCAGATTCACATGAAAAAGTCATTTGAAAATTTTTGAAGGTGTTGTCCTCTTAAAAAATGGTAATAATAAGGTATTATTATTACTACTTTTTTAATATACACATGGCAATTCACATGAAAAAATCATTTGAAAATTTTTGAAGGTATTCTCCTCTTGAAAAACAGTAATAATAATGTATTATTATATATATATATATATATATATATATATATCACATGAAAAAAATTTTTTTAATCTTTTTGAAGGTGTTCTCCTCTTAAAAAAAAAAAGTAATAATAATGTATTATTATTATTGCTATTTTTTTTAATATATACACAAAAATTCACACGAAAAAGTTATATATATATATATGAAAATTCACATGAAAAATGAAAGGTGTTGTCCTTTTAAAAAAACTTGTAATAATGGTTTATTATTATAATATTTTTTTCTAATATATACATGGCAATTGACATGAGAAAATAATTTGAAAATTTTTGAAGGTATTCTCCTCTTAAAGAACAGTAATAATAATGTATTATTATTTATATATATATATAAATAATAATTTTTAAACTTTTTGAAGGTGTTGTCCTCTTAAAAAAAGGTAATAATAATGTATTATTATTACTAGTTTTTTAATATATACAGGAACATTCAGATGACAAAGTCATTTGAAACTTTTTGAATATGTTCTCTTAAAAAAAAATAATAACAATGTATTATTATTATTGCTATTTTTTTAATATATACACGAAAATTCACATTAAAAAGTCATATATATATATATATATATATATATATATATATATATATATATATATATATATATGAAAATTCACATGAAAATGTAATTTGAAACTTTTTGAAGGTGTTGTCCTTTTTAAAAAAAGTAATAATAATGTATTCTTATTGCTATTTTTTCTAATATATACATGCAGATTCACATGAAAAAGTAACATGAAACTTTTTGAAGGTGTTCTCCTCTTAAAATAAAAGTAATAATAATGTATTATTATTATTATTGCTATTTTTTTTAATATATACAAAAAAATTCATATGGAAAAGTCATATATATATATAGATATATATATATATTTTTTTTTAAAGCAATAATAATGTATTATTATTGCTATTTTTCCTAATATATACATGCAGATTCACATAAAAAAGTCATTTGAAAATTTTTGAAGGTGTCCTCTTAAAAATGGTAATAATAAGGTATTATTATTATTGCTATTTTTTTTAATATATACACAAAAATTCACATGAAAAAGTTATATATATATATATATATGAAAATTCACATGAAAATGTAATTTGAAACTTTTTGAAGGTGTTCTCCTCTTAAAAAAAAAGTAATAATAATGTATTATTATTATTGCTATTTTTTTTAATATATACACAAAAATTCATATGGAAAAGTCATATATATATATATATATATATATATATATTTTTTTTTTTTGTTTAAGTAATAATAATGTATTATTATTGCTATTTTTTCTAATATATACATGCAGATTCACATAAAAAAGTCATTTGAAAATTTTTGAAGGTATTCTCCTCTTAACTAACAGTAATAATAATGTATATATATATATATATATACATATATATATATATATGTAAATTCACATGAAAAATCATTTTATTACTTTTTGAAGGTGTTGTCCTCCTAAATAAAAGGTAATAATGTATTAATATTGCTAGTTTTTTTAATATATACATGAAAATTCACATGACAGTCATTTGAAACTTTTTGAAGGTGTTCTCCTCTTAAAAAAAAAGTAATAATAATGTATTAATATTATTGCTATTTTTTTTTAATATATACACAAAAATTCACATGAAAATGTTATATATATATATATATATATATATATATATATGAAAATTCACATGAAAAATGAAAGGTGTTGTCCTTTGAAAAAAAATGGTAATAATGATTTATTATTACTACTGTTTTAATATACACATGAAAATTCACATGAAAAAGTACCGTATTTTCCGGCGTCTAAGACGACTTTTTATACTTAAAAACATACCCCAACAATTGGGGGTCGTCTTATACGCCGGGTATACAATGTCAGCCCGCTGGATGTGCGGTAATACTGTAGCTTCGGCTACATACAGTATACCGCGCTGAGCCAATCACAGTGAGCGATGTATTCTATTAATGAATACAGAGCCTGCTCGGATTGGCTGAAGTTGTGACATCATCAGCCCGCCACTCTGACGCAGCCAATCCGAGCAGGCTCTGCATTCATTAATAGAATACATCACTTGCCGTGATTGGCTCATATGACGTTCTCCCATTCTCCGCGCATGCACGGCTCAGAGCGCGCAGCGATCGGCGGTGCGCTGTGTTCCTCGGACACAGCGGATCACCGATCATGGAAAGAGCCGAAGATGTCGGCTCGGCCATGTGATCAGCTGTGTCCAATCACAGCTGATCACATGCAAATAGGGAAATGGTGGTTATCGGCATTTCTCTCCTCACGAGCTGTCACACTGACAGAGGAGAGGAGAGCCGGTAATCGGCTTTCCTTGGAGGGGACATCTACACTGATCATCGGGGCACTGATGATCAGTGTGCCCTGATGATCAGTGTAGCCCCAGCAGTGCCACCTGTCAGTGTCCATTAGTGCCACATCAATGCCACATATCAGTGCCCATCTGAGCTGCCTTTCAGTGTCACCCTTTAGTGCCAGTCAGTGCCACCTATCAATGCCAATCAGTGCTGCCAATCAGTGCCACCTATTAGTGCCAGTCAGTGCCGCCTATTAGTGCCATATATCAGTGCCATGTATCAGTGCTGCCTTTCAGTGCCCATCAGTGATGCCTGTCAATGGCCATCAGTGCCACCTATCAGTGCTGCCAATCAGTGCCACCTATCAGTGCCAGTCAGTGCCGCCTATCAGTGCCAGTCAGTGCCGTCTATCAGTGCCGCCTATCCGTGCCAGTAAGTGCCGCCTAACAGTGCCTGTCAGTGCCGCCTAACAGTGCCAGTCAGTGCTGCCTTTCAGTGCCCATCAGTGATGCCTGTCAATGCCCATCAGTGCCACCTACCAGTGCCTCCTCATCAGTGTCACCTATCAGTGTCCATCAGTGCAGCCTATCAGTGCCCATCACTGCAGCCTCGTTAGCGCACATCAGCGAAGGAGAAAAATCACTTATTTACAAAATTTTAGAACAAAAACTAAGAAAAAACACTTTTTTTTTCAAAATTTTCAGTGGTTTTTGGTTTGTTTAAGAAAAAAATAAAAAACCCCAAGGTGATTAAATACCACCAAAATAAAGCTCTATCTGTCACAAAAAAATGCTAAAAATTTCATATGGGTACAGTGTTGCATGACCGCGCAATTGTCATTCAAAGTGTGACAGCGCTGAAAGCTGGAAATTGGCCTGGGCAGGAAGGGGGTTAAATGGTGTTGCCTCTGAAGGGGGGGTAGTCTTATACGGCGAGTATAGCCCAAAACCTATGTTTTAACTGGAAAATTAGGGGGTCGTCTTATACAGCCAGTTGCCTTATACACCGGAAAATACGGTAGTTTGAATTTTTTGAAGGTGTTGTCCTCTTAAACCAATGGTAATAATAATGTATTATTATCACTTTTTTTTAAATATATACATGAAAATCCCATGAAAAAGTAATTTAAAATTTTTTGAAGGTGTCCTCTTAAAAAACAGTAATAATAATGTATTATTATTGCTATTTTTTTTTAAATATATCCATGAAAATTCACATGAAAAATTATTTTAAAAGTTTTTGAAGTTGTCCTCTTGAAAAAATGGTAGTAATAATAATAATGTACTATTATTGCTACTTCTTTAATATATACATGAAAATTATTTTTTAACTTTTTGAAGGTGTTGTCCTCCTTAACAAATGGTAATAATAATGTATTATTATCATCACTTTTTTAAATATATACATGAAAAGTCATATAAAAAAGTAATATGAAACTTTTTGAAGGTGTTGACCTCTTAAAAAACAGTAATAATAATGTATTATTACTGCTATTTTTTTTAAAATACATGCATGAAAATTTACATGAAAAATATTTTTTTTTACTTTTTGAAGGTGTTTTCCTCTTAACTTCTTGCCGACCGCGCATAGCCGAATGACGGCTTCACCGCGGCCGGCCAGTTCTGAGTGGACGTCATATGACGTCCTCCCAGAACGCGCTCTCCTGCGCGCCCCAGGGGGCGCGCACCCGGCGATCTCCGTGATCGCTGTGTCCTACGGACACAGCTGATCACGTGATGTGGTGAAAGGCCGATCCCACCGGCCTTTTACCACGTGATCAGCGGTGTCCAATGACACGCTGATCACAGGGAAATGCAAGTGCCGGTTCTCGGCTGCACTTTCCTCACGCTGTCAGATCGTGAGGAAAGTACTGCCGAGAACCGGCAGTTGTCAGAGCGGGGATCGGCACCGATCATCAGGGCACTGATGATCAGTGCCCTGATGATCGGTGCCCAGCAGTGACACCCGCATGTTCCGCCCAGCAGTGCGCCCACTAGCCCCGCCCACCCGTTCCCAGCAGTGCCCCCACCTGTGCCCAGCAGTGCCCCCACCTGTGCCCAGCAGTGCCCCCACCTGTGCCACTCTGCAGTGCCACCTACCTGTGCCCAGAAGTGCCACCTACATGTGCCCAGCAGTGCCACCCACCTGTGCCCACCCACCAGTGCCACCCACCTGTGCCCACCAGTGCCACCCACCTGTGCCCACCCACCAGTGCTGCCCACCAGTGCCACCCACCAGTGCAGCCCAGCAGTGCTGCCAGTCAGTGCCACCAGTCAGTGCCCAGGGGTTGTGCCAGTCAGTGCCGCCAGTCAGTGCCCAGAAGTGATGCCAGTCAGTGCCGTCTATCAGTACCCATCATCAGTGTCACCTATCAGTGCCGCCTATCAGTGCTGCATATCAGTGCCGCCTATCCGTGACCCCTAATTAGTGCTGTCTATCAGTGCCGCCTATCCGTGCCACCTCATTAGTACTGCCTATCAGTGCCCTTTAGTGCTGCCTATCAGTGCCCATCAGTGCCGCCTATCAGTGCCCATCAGTGCCGCCTCATCAACGCAAATCAGTGAAGGAGAAAAAATACCTGTTTGAAAAATTTTATAAAAGAAACAAATAAACTTTTTTTTTTTTCAAATTTTTTGCACATTTTTAATTTATAGCGCAAAAAGTAAAGCGCCCAGTGGCGATTAAATACCACCAAAAGAAAGCTCTATTTGTGAGAAAAAAATGATCAAAATTTCATATGGGTACAATGTTGCATGACCGCGCAATTGTCAATCAAAGTGTGGCAGCGCTGAAAGCTGAAAATTGGCCTGGTAAGGAAGGGGGTATAAGTGCCTGGTAGGCAAGTGGTTAAACAAATGGTAAAAATAATGTATTATTATCACTTTTTTAAATATATACATGAAAAGTCACATTAAAAAGTAATTTGAAACTTTTTGAAGGTGTTGTCCTTTTTAAAAAAATAGTAATTTATTTATTTATTATTATAATTTTTTTTTCTATTATATACAGGCAAATTCACATGAAAAAGTAATCTGAAAATTTTTGAAGGCATTGCCCTCTTAAACAAATAGTAATTATTATTACTATGATCTATATCTATATATATCTATATATCTATATATATATATCTATATATAGATATATATATATACAGTGGGGATCGAAAATTTGGGCACCCCAGCTAAAAATTTGTATTAATGTGCATAAAGAAGCCAAGGAAAGATGGAAAAATCTCTAAAAGGCATCAAATTACAGATTAGACATTCTTATAATATGTCAACAAAAGTTAGATTTTATTTCCATCATTTACACTTTCAAAATAACAGAAAACAAAAAAATGGCGTCTGCAAAAGTCTGGGCACCCTGCAGAATTTATAGCATGCACTGCCCCCTTTGCCAAGCTGAGACCTGCCAGTGTCATGGATTGTTCTCAATCATTGTCTGGGAAGACCAGGTGATGTCAATCTCAAAGGTTTTAAATGCCCAGACTCATCTGACCTTGCCCCAACAATCAGCACCATGGGTTCTTCTAAGCAGTTGTCTAGAAAACTGAAACTGAAAATAGTTGACGCTCACAAAGCTGGAGAAGGCTATAAGAAGATAGCAAAGCGTTTTCAGATGTCAATATCCTCTGTTTGGAATGTAATTAAGAAATGGCAGTCATCAGGAACAGTTGAAGTTAAAGCAAGATCTGGAAGACCAAGAAAAATATCAGACAGAACAGCTCGCAGGATTGTGAGAAAAACAATTCAAAACCCACGTTTGACTGCACGATCCCTCCAGAAAGATCTGGCAGACACTGGAGCTGTGGTACACTATTCCATTATAAAGAGATACTTGTACAAATATGGTCTTCATGGAAGAGTCATCAGAAGAAAACCTCTTCTACGTCCTCACCACAAAAATCATCGTTTGCAAATGAACATATAGACAAGCCTGATGCATTTTGGAAACAAGTTCTCTGGACCGATGAGGTTAAAATTGAACTTTTTGGCCGGAATGAGCAAAGGTACGTTTGGAGAAGAAGGGGCACAGAATGTAATGAAAAGAACCTCTGTCCAACTGTTAAGCATGGGGTTGGATCAATCATGCTTTGGGGTTGTGTTACAGCCATTGGCACAGGGAACATCTCACGAGTAGAAGGAAAAATGGATTCAATAACATTTCAGCAAATTTTGGATGGTAACTTGATGCCATCTGTGAAAAAGCTGAAGTTAAAGAGAGGATGGCTTCTACAAATGGATAATGATCCTAAACACACCTCGAAATCCAAGGGGGATTAAATCAAGAGGCGTAAACTGAAGGTTTTGCCATGGCCTTCACAATCTCCTGACCTCAACATAATTGAAAATCTATGGATAGACCTTAAAAGAGCAGTGCGTGATAGACAGCCCAGAAATCTCAAAGAACTGGAAGACTTTTGTAAGGAAGAATGGGCAAAGATACCTCAAACAAGAATTGAAAGACTCTTGGCTGGCTACAAAAAGCGTTTACAAGCTGTGATACTTGCCAAAGGGGGCAGTACAAGATATTAACTCTGCAGGGTGCCCAAACTTTTGCAGACACCATTTTTTTGTTTTCTGTTATTTTGAAAGTGTAAATGATGGAAATAAAATCTAACTTTTGTTGACATATTATAAGAATGTCTAATCTGTAATTTGATGCCTTTTGGAGATTTTTCCATCTTTCCTTGGCTTCTTTATGCACATTAATACAGATTTTTAGCTGGGGTGCCCAAACTTTCGATCCCCACTGTATATATATATATATATATATATGTACGCATGAAAATGCACATAAAAAATAATTT
Organism: Staurois parvus; assembly: GCF_062004578.1. Taxonomy (NCBI): domain Eukaryota; kingdom Metazoa; phylum Chordata; class Amphibia; order Anura; family Ranidae; genus Staurois; species Staurois parvus. The sequence continues at coordinate 215,134 of NW_028318505.1, forward strand.
TTAAACTTTTTGAATATGTTGTTCTCTTAAAATAATGGTAATAATAATGTATTATTATCAATTTTTTTAATACATACATGAAAATTCCCATGAAAAATTATTTTTTAACTTTTTGAAGGTGTTATCCTCTTAAAAAACTGGTAATACTACTACTACTACTAATAATAATAATGTATTATTATTAGTATTTTAAATATATACATGAAAAAGTAATTTTAAACTTTTTGGAGGCATTGCCCTCTTAAAAAAATTATTACTATTATTTTTTATATATATATATATACATGAACATTCACATGAAAAATTATTTTTAAATGTTTTAAAGGGGTTGTCCTCCTAAAAAAGTAGTAAAAATAATGTATTATTATTACTATTTTTTATATATATTTAATATATACAAGAAAATTCACATGAAAGTGTAATTTGAAAACTTTCTGAAGGTGTTTCACCAGTGGCAGCCATCCACATAAATGGCAGGTAGTATAGGGCATACCATCCCCAGATTTAGGAGGTGCTCACAATGCCTGTACCCGATCCTGCAGTGCCTTACGTTGTCCTGCCCGACATGCTTTTTTAACTTGCCGAAAATTTCAAACATTCTCGCCAAGTTTGACCCTTGTGTACTACATCTCCTTTGTCCTCTGTTGTTGTATTAAAAAAAAAAAAAAAAAGTTTCCTTAGGATTGCTTTTAATTTGTTTTATATTTTGATATGTATAGTTTTGTTGTGGAATGCAGTTGAAAAGTTTGCATACATTTAGACTTTATAAACAAATTAATTACCCGGGTCCTGTGAAACATTGACTTTGGGATATTTCCAACAGCTTGTGGTTGTACATATTGACTTGACATAAGTAATGTTTTTTGCAAAAATGCAAAATCCTTGCAAGGAATTAGGCCACACCTGGTGGACATTTGAACAAGGGGAGGATCAGAGAAGACAGGATCAAACGGCCTTTTTACACAAAGAATTAACCCCTTAGGTCCCACAGTGAGTATAACAAGCATGCTTTACTGCATCTACAAACTGATTGTACTGCTGTGGGTTTAGTAACTCTCAACTCTCTATAACTCCTTGAGGCAAGTATATAGTATGGCATAAGATTGTTTTCTGCAATAACTGGTCCACTACTGCTTCCTCCTCTCTTCTATAACAAGGAGCACACTGCTTCCTCCTCTGTTCTATAACAAGGCACACACTGCTTCCTCCTCTTTCTATACCAAAGGCGCACACTGCTTCCTCCTCTGTTCTATAACAAGGCACACACTGCTTCCTCCTCTGTTCTATAACAAGGCACACACTGCTTCCTCCTCTGTTCTATAACAAGGCGCACAGTGCTTCCTCCTCTGTTCTATAACAAGGCGCACACTGCTTCCTCCTATGTTCTATAACAAGGCGCACACTGCTACCTCCTCTGTTCTATAACAAGGCACACACTGCTTCCTCCTATGTTCTATCACAAGGCGCACACTGCTTCCTCCTCTGTTCTATAACAGGGCGCACACTGCTTCCTCCTCTGTTCTATAACAAGGCACACACTGCTTCCTCCTCTGTTCTAAAACAAGGCGCACGCTGCTTCCTCCTCTGTTCTATAACAAGGCGCACACTGCTTCTTCCTCTGTTATATAACAAGGCACACACTGCTTCCTCCTATGTTCTATAACAAGGCACACACTGCTTCCTCCTCTGTTCTATAACAAGGAACACACTGCTTCCTCCTATGTTCTATAACAAGGCGCACACTGCTACCTCCTCTGTTCTATAACAAGGCGCACACTGCTTCCTCCTATGTTCTATTACAAGGCACACACTGCTTCCTCCTCTGTTCTATAACAAGGCGCACACTGCTTCCTCCTATGTTCTATAACAAGGCACACACTGCTTCCTCCTATGTTCTATAACAGGGCGCACACTGCTTCCTCCTATGTTCTATAACAAGGCACACACTTGTACTTTTGATATAGTTTACACCTCCATCAATGTTTCCTCTGTATATCAGGCTATATGATATTTCCTCATATCCAGCTATCTGTTCCAGCACTGCTTCCTCCTCCACTTTTTGGCAAGAGACACACTGTTATCCTATATATAACTTACTGATCCAGCACTGCTTCCTCCTCCACTATCTGACACGTTGCCAACTTAAATATAACTTATTGATCAAGCACTGCTTCCTCCTCCACTATCTGACAAGAGACACATTGCCAACTTATAACTTATAAGTGACAAGGTCCAAATTGGGCCCAATTAGCCATTCTCCCTCCCTGGTGTCATGTGACTCATTAGTGTTACAAGATCTCAGGTGTGAATGGGGGGCAGGTGTGTTACATTTGGTGTTATCGCTCTCACTCTCTCATACTGGTCACTGGAAGTTCAACATGGCACCTCATGGCAAAGAACTCTCTGAGGATCTGAAAAAAAGAATTGTTGCTCTACATAAAGATGGCCTAGGCCAGGGGTGGGCAAACTGCGGCTCTCCAGCTGTTGCAGGACTACAAGTTCCATCGTGCCTCTGCAAGTCATAGCTGTAACTGTCAGTTTTGTAATGTTGCAATGCCTCATGGGAAATGTAGTTCCACAACAGCTGGAGAGCTGCAGTTTGCCCACCCCTGGCCTAGGCTATAAGAAGATTGCCAAGACCCTGAAACTGAGCTGCAGCACGGTGGCCAAGACCATACAGCGGTTTAACAGGACAGGTTCCACTCAGAACAGGCCTTGCCATGGTCGACCAAAGAAGTTGAGTGCATGCGCTCAGCGTCATATCCAGAGGTTGTCTTTGGGAAATAGACGTATGAGTGCTGCCAGCATTGCTGTAGAGGGTGAAGGGGTGGGGGGTCAGCCTGTCGGTGCTCAGACCATACGCCGCACACTGCATCAAATTGGTCTGCATGGCTGTCGTCCCAGAAGGAAGCCTCTTCTAAAGATGATGCACAAGAAAGCCGCAAACAGTTTGCTGAAGATAAGCAGACTAAGGACATGGATTACTGGAACCATGTCCTGTGGTCTGATGACACCAAGATCAAGTGATTTGGTTCAGATGGTGTCAAGCATGTGTGCGGCAACCAGGTGAGGAGTACAAAGACAAGTGTGTCTTGCCTACAGTCAAGCATGGTGGTGGGAGTGTCATGGTCTGGGGCTGCATGAGCGCTGCCGGCACTGGGGAGCTACAGTTCATTGAGGGAACCATGAATGCCAACATGTACTGTGACATACTGAAGCAGAGCATGATCCCCTCCCTTCGGAGACTGGGCTGCAGGGCAGTATTCCAACATGATAACGACCCCTAAACACACCTCCAAGACCACCACTGCCTTGCTAAAGAAGCTTAGGGTAAAGGTGATGGACCGGCCAAGCATGTCTCCAGACCTAAACCCTATTGAGCATTTGTGGGGCATCCTCAAACGAAAGGTGGAGGGGCGCAAGGTCTCTAACATCCACCAGCTCCGTGATGTAGTCATGGAGGAGTGGAAGAGGACTCCAGTGGCAACCTGTGAAGCTCTGGTGAACTCCAAGCCCAAGAGGGTTAAGGCAGTGCTGGGAAATAATGGGAGCCACACAAAATATTGACACGTTGGGCCCAATTTGGACCTTGTCACTTAGGGGTGGACTCACTTTTGTTGCCAGCAGTTTAGACATTAATGGCGGTGTGTTGAGTTATTTCAAGGGGACAGCAAATTTCCATGTTATACAAGCTGTACACTGACTACGTCACATTGTAGCAAAGTGTAATTTCTTCAGTGTTGTCACATGAAAAGATAGAATCAAATATTTACAAAAATGTGAGGGGTGGACTCACTTCTGATAGATACTGGATACATACTGTATATGATTAATCCCACATGGCTAAAGCCACGATTCTGTCAAGTCTATTAATCCAGTCCCTGCAGAGATTTCACACGGTGTATAATTTTAGCACAAGTTCAATAATGCAAATAAAGGATGCTATCAATTTGGAAATAATGCTTATTGCTGAGATAACAATCATCTTGCTCTTTTTCAGATGATCATTCTATGCAACACAACAGGATGTGCTCCTCATTGAGGAACATCTACAGTCATAAAGAATTGCTGGGTTAAGGGTGGAGTAGGATCGGTTCCTTGCCGGGTCTTCACTGGTGTCTGCGTTCAAGTCACAGACAAGGACTTCACATGAAGGCCATGCAACTGTTGCCGCTGGTCTGATCTGGGTCTCTATGTGTTCTTATGAAGGATCTAACAGATGGTGTGTAAAGGCCATTCTACGGTGGATCTGCCTGTGGACTTTCCCTCCATTGACATGGAGAACTTACAGACCAATTACACAATAAATCATATATTAAAAAAAGTTCTAGTGTTCTTTCAACAACTCAAAATATTCCATTATTCATTGCTCTGTATATCATTTGGTGTTCATAGAAAGGTCAGCCAACTCTTCTCGTTCCACCAAGCATTAGTTCCAAGGCCAGGAGGGGTCTGACGCCATCATGTTCTACTGATTAGTCTAAAGCTGGCCATAGGTGGTTTGAATCTCAGTCGGTTCAGCAGGAACTGGACGAGATTCGAACCATCTACGAACCATCTCTATATCCATTGATCTGCTTGGGTACAACCCAACCAGCATGTCGATATAGCCACTAGCAATAATCACTGTGTTCTCCTGGTAGGGATGCCCCCCCCATGCCAGGAAAACACTATAGCTATGTGGGAGGGATTCCCCCATTGACACTGACTGTTACAGGAAAGAAAATCACACCGGCTATGGCCTGCTAATCCAACTTAGATGATTTAAGTTCATGTACCAAGTCTGTTCTTGTTATGTGATGTTCTCGATTATATGGTATATTTTCATATACATGTCTAGGCATTATTGTTATTATTATTATACAGGATTTATATGGCGCCAACAGTTTGCTCAGCACTTTACAATATAACGGGAGACAATACAGCAACAATACAGTTCAATACAAGAGGGATAGGAGCTTACAATCTAAGAGGGAGGGGCTAGTGGTACAAAAGGTAGTAACTGTAGGGGATGGACTGATAGGAGGAGTAGAAGATTCCATAGACATGAGTTTTCAGCATTATAAATATGCTTTTTGCTTAATCTTGTAGCATTTGATAGTTTCACTTGTCTTTTTTCTTATCAACAAATAAAATGATCTTGGACTCTTTTACCTGGCTTTTGGTCTGGAACTCCTTTCCATATTTCTATGTTTTGAACCACCATGTTCTGAACTGCCCTTCTACTTGAATTTAGATGGAGCTAGGCCTACATCTAGCTGGATGTGCTGGAATTGGATCTCCTTCTCCTTGCATATGCTGGAGCTGGACCTCCATCTAATTGGATATATTGTAGCTGGGCCTCCAACTAGTTGGATGTGCTGGAGCTGGGCCTCCATCTAGTTGAATTTTCTGGAGCTGGGACTCCATCAAGTTGGATCTATTGGAGCTGGTCATCCATCTAGTGGGATGTGCTGGAGCTGGGCCTCCATCTAGTTGGATGTATTGGAGCTGGGTCTCCATCTAGTTGGGTGTACTTGAGCTGGGCCTCCATCTAGTTTGATGTGCTGAAGCTGGGCCTCCATCTATTTGGATGTACTGGATCTGGGCCTCCATCTAGTTGGATGTGGTGGAGCTGGGCTTACATCTACTTGGACATGCTGGAGCTGGGCCTCCATCTAGTTGGATGTGCTGGAGTTGGGTCTCCATCTAGTTAGATGTGCTGGAGCTGGGCCTCCATCAAGTTGGATGTGCTGGGGCAGGCTTCCATCTACATGGCTTTGCTGGAGCTGGGTCTCCATCTAGTTGGATGTGCTGAAGCTGGGCCTCCATCTAGTTGGATGCGCTGGGGTTGGGCCTCCATCTAGTTGGATGCGCTGGGGTTGGGCCTCCACCTAGTTGGAGGTGCTAGAGCTGGGTCTCCATCTATTTGAATGTCCTGAAGCTGGGCCTCCATCTGTTTGGATGTCCTGGAGTGGGGCCTCTATCAAGTTGGATGTGCTGGAGCTGGGCCTTCATCTAGTTGGATGTGCTGGAGCTTGGCCTCCATCTAGTTGGATATGCAGGAGTGGGGTCTTCATCTAGCTGGGTGTGCTAAAGCTGGGCTTCTATCTAATTGGATGTGCTGGAGCTGGGTCTTTTTCAGTCTGGATGTGCTGGGGATGGGCCTCCATCAAGCTGGATGTGCTGGAGCTGGGCCTCCATCTAGTTGGATATGCAGGAGTGGGGTCTTCATCTAGCTGGGTGTGCTAAAGCTGGGCTTCTATCTAATTGGATGTGCTGGAGCTGGGTCTTTTTCAGTCTGGATGTGCTGGGGATGGGCCTCCATCAAGCTGGATGTGCTGCAGCTGGGCCTTCATCGAGTTGTATGTGCCAGGAGCATCTTCAGTGGAAGAAATCTACGCAAGATACCTAAACTATCTCAAGTGTTGCCTCTCATTTCAAGCACTGGATGTAACCCAAGGTCCTGTAATATAGCCAAAGTACTCAACCTGCCATTCAGAGTAAGATCAATAAACTTATAGGGACCCTTTATTTTCCTTCGTAGAGTTTATGTTCTTGCTTCTTTGGTAACTACTCATAGCTCAGAAGGGCCATATTTATATAGAGGTGGGAGGAAAACATCACAAACTTCGCCTGAGTCAATCAAAGGAAGCTTTCATAAAATACAAAGCCTGCTGTGAATGGCTCAGCCTGACTCAATTTTTTCCTTGAGTGGGGAAGAAAGGTCGAAGCACAGCGATGTATACTGTATGTAGCTGAGGTTTATACAGTGCATACAGCTGCTGCATCAGTTAGTGAAGTAGACCAGCTTGCTGCAAACAAACTATTTAGTTAAATTTGGAAACTCGGGCACTGCCCAAGGGCCGGGGTCAGTAGGGGGCCCCATGAGATGCCCCTGGTACCTTTTTCATAGGCTTTTTTGAGTTTGGGCAAGGACACAGGGGCCTCAAGATCCCCTATTGCCCGGGGGCCCCATGAGTTGTCAGTCCACCCCTGGCTTTAACCCCTCGCCTACCGGGCACTTTTACCCCCTCCTTGCCCAGACCAATTTTCAACTTTCAGCGCTCTCATACTTTGAATGACAATTGCGCAGTCATGCAACACTGTGCCCAAACTAAATTTTTTAAATTTTTTTGCAGACAGATAGTGCTTTCTTTTGATGGTATTTAATCACTGCTGGGGTTTTTATTTTTTTGCTAAACAAACAAAAAAAGACCAAAAAGTTTGAAAAAAAAAAGTTTTTCTTAGTTTCTGTTATAAAGTTTTGTAAATAAGTAATTTTTCTCCTTCAGTGATGGCCACTGATAGGCTGCACTGATGAGGACCCACTGATGGGCACTGATGGGCTGCACTTATGGGCACTGATAGGCTGCACTGATAGGCTGCACTGGTGGGCACTGATGAGGCTGCACTGATAGAATGCACTGATGGGCACTGCTTGGCCCGTTCCTTAGTTTATGTGATCAGCTGTGTCTGTAGGACACAGTGTTCAAAGATCACGCACAGTGCGCGCCCCAGGAGGTGCGGGGGTGGGTGTGTGTGGTTCTGGGACTAGCAGACTGCGCTGTAGCCATCTTTTGGCTCGAGAACTGGGCACCTTTAGATAGGCTGGTGTTCTAGCTAAACACTGAAATCTTTGCTGCACAGAGAGATACAAAGCAGCATGTCCATGCTGACAGGAGGGAGATCTGTGTTGTTTACACACAGGTCTCTCCCCTGTCAGCTTTTGCGACGATCACTGAGTCCCGGCCGGGACCTGGTGAGTGACATCCCCAAAAGCCAATAGCGGCGTGTGTAGGGTGCATGCGCATGCCCCCTACCTGGAGATGCAAATCATGTATACATGAATACATGAATTTGCGAAGCCCTGAGGGGCCAATTGTTGCTGGGTTGGATCTATTGCTGCTGGATGCTAGGACATCTATTGTTGCTGGGGAGGGTCTATTATTCCTAGGGTGGATCTATTGTTGCTGTAGGGTTTTTTTTGTTGTTGTAGGGGATCTATAGGTGCTGGGGTGGGGAACTGTTGTCGTGGTACTGGTAGGTGGGTAGGGGGTGGAACCAAGGGACAGTGCTCAGAGGTGGGTAGGGTGCAGAGACAAGGGGTGACTCTACACCTATTTTCTGAAAACAAAGGCCTAGATAGAAAGATAGATAGATAGATAGATAGATAGATAGATAGATAGATAGATAGATAGATCAATTGATCTTGGATAGATAGATAGATAGATAGATAGATAGATAGATAGATAGATAGATCGATCAATTGATCTTGGATAGATAGATAGATAGATAGATAGATAGATAGATACAGGTGAAACTCAAAATATTAGAATATGGTGCAAAAGTTCATTTATTTCAGTAATGCAACTTAAAAGGTGAAACTAATATATGAGATAGACTCATTACATGCAAAGCAAGATAGTTCAAGCCGTGATTTGTCATCATTGTGATGATTATGGCTTACAGCTCATGAAAACCCCAAATCCACAATCTCAAAAAATGAGAATATTGTGAAAAGGTGCAATATTCTCGGCTCAAAGTGTCCCACTCTAATCAGATAATTAAGCCATAACACCTGCAAAGGGTTCCTGAGCCTTTAAATGGTCTCTCAGTCTGGTTCAGTAGGAATCACAATCATGGGAAAGACTGCTGACCTGACACTTGTGCAGATTTTGACTTCATGCTTCCTTCCGCAGACAAGCTTTATGGGGATGCTGACTTCATTTTCCAGCAGGACGTGGCACCCGCCCACACTGCCAAAAGCACCAAAACCTGGTTCAATGACCGTGGGATTACTGTGCTTGAGTGGCCAGCAAACTTGCCTGACCTGAACCCCATAGAGAATCTATGGGGCATTGCCAGAAGAAAGATGAGAGACATGAGACGGAACAATGCAGAAGAGCTGAAGGCCGCTATTGAAGCATCCTGGTCTTCCATAACACCTCAGCAGTGCCACAGGCTGATAGCTTCCATGCCACGCCGCATTGAGGCAGTAATTGCTGCAAAAGGGGCCCAAACCAAGTACTGAGTACATATGCATGCTTCTACTTCTCAGAGGTCCGATATTGTTCTATGTACAATCCTTGTTTTATTGATTGCATGGAATATTCTCATTTTCTGAGATTGTGGATTTGGGGTTTTCATGAGCTGTAAGCCATAATCATCACAATGATGACAAATCACGGCTTGAACTATCTTGCTTTGCATGTAATGAGTCTATCTCATATATTAGTTTCACCTTTTAAGTCGCTGCACTGAAATAAATGAACTTTTGCACGATATTATAATAATTAGCGTTTCACCTGTAGATTGATCTTGGATAGATAGACAGACAGACAGATAGATAGAGAGATAGATAGACAGACAATAGATAGAAAGATAGATAGATAAATCAATTGATCTTGGATCGATAGATAATTCCATAAATCAATCATCACATAATGTTTGGATTGCCCCTGGATCATACTGTACGTTTGGTATCACTTTCATAGATCTGGGGTTATGATCTTCAAACAAAACTTTTTCATGGAAACTTTAAGAGATAAATTGTATCTTTTCTATTATATTGCGCAGCAATGGAGAGTGTGCAAACATTTCATGGAGATGCGGATCGGGTGACAGATGTTATAGGATTTGTGTGACGCTCTCAAAGTTTTACATTAGCTGGATAAATTTCATTCTGATAATGCGGAGAGGAGGGCATTGGAGGTCAACGTGAAGAAATATTCCCGGAAATTCTCACATATGAAAGTTGCCAAAGAAGATTTTTTTTTTCCATAGAGGGGGATCAGATAAATTACTAGTGACCTGAATTTTAGCGATTCATCTCCAACCTGAAGAGCACTCCATAACGGGCGTCCGCTTTGCTTTGTGCTAAATGCATATTTCCCCCAGACTTGTCCATATTCATGACTCTTACCCGCCTCATTTTGGGCCGTCTAATCTAATAGTGACATTAAAATATCTAATAAATAACCAGATTTTTCCGCAGAAGGAAGCAGTGGCCGCTTCTGAGTTAGGATTGTGTTATTTTCGGGAAGGGATTCCAGAACTGTGTCGCATTCTCTATATTTGTATAGATCTTTGACTTTTATTATTTAAATCTGAACTACAGGCAGATATATTGTATAAAAGTATCATCAAAGGGACCACCTTTTTTTTTAAAGGGGCTCCTAGATTCAATTAAACCCCCCAACCACAGATCCCCATAACCACCGGGCCAGGGTTGTGGAAAAGAGGCGATTGTCCTCATCAGAATAGGGACAAGGTGTGGTATCAGAGGGTCCCCCATGACAAGGTTCTTCCCCATGTTGAGGGTATGTGGCCTGGTATGGTTCAGGGAGGGGTGCACTCTCATCCCCATGTTTCCTGGCACCCAGGTTGTGTGCTCGGACAAGGGCCTGGTATGGATTTTGAGGTGGACCCCCAAACTTTTTTTTTCTTCTTTGCATGGAATTACCCCTTAAAAATCCATATCAGACTCAAAGGGGTTGATTTACTAAAGCTGGAGAGTCCAAAATCAGACTCCCTTCTGCATAGAAACCAATCAGCTTCTAACCTCAGCTTGTTCAATGAAGCTTTGGCAATGAAACCTGGAAGCTGATTGGTTTCTATGCAGAAGTGAGTCTGATTTTGCACTCTCCAGCTTTAGTAAATAAACCCCAAAGGGTCTGGAATGGAATTTAGGGAGGACCCCATGACACTTTTTTTAAAAACTATCCCTGCTGTATGTTTGCATTCACCCGTCAGTTGCAAATGTTACATTTGCCTGGTGAAAGGCAACCATTATGCTGGTGCCGGGGACACAGGACTGCCGGTGAAACCGAATGCGGTGAGAACACAGCTGGATCATGGGACAAGTGAGTGGCTGCTGTTTTTGTAGCTGCTGACTTTTATTTATTTATTTTTTGGTTTTACTGGAGCTCCACTTTAATGTTTCACCTGCTGATCTTGCAAATAACACACTTTTTGTCCCAGGGGGATACCACTCACTCTTCCACTGCATCTATGGAGGGAAGCCATGGTGGTCACTCAGGACTTGGGCACTCAGGACAAACATGCTTTTTTTTAATTTTAGGTCTTCATTAAACAAAAATAAGGTTTGGCTATAGACTGCAGGGGCATACCTACAGGGGTCGCAGGGGTCACAATTGTGACCTGGCCCCATACTGCATGTGCCCCCCCCACTTGTACACCTGAATAGCTGAATTCCAGCTTTTTCTCCTCTCCCTCCCACCTCCCGCAGACATTCAGCCGGTTGCAGGAGGAAAATGGAGAGATCAATTCCTCTATATGCAGATGCCCCCCGCCATTCCTCCTGTACAGATTCTTTCTGCTGCCCCCCCATGCTCTCCAGCCCGTGCTCCTGAACCCCCCCTACTCTCCACCCCTGTGCTTCTTGGTCTTTCCCCCTGTGCTGTCCGGCCCCATGCTCCTGAGCCCTCCCTACTCTCCACCCTGTGCTCCCTGGTCTCCCCCCCCCCATGCTCTCAAGACACCCTGTGCTCTTTCCCAGCTCCCCTTTCCTCCTCAATCTGTCAGGATGGAGAGTGGAGAAGGGGACGGTAATTGTGTCATTTGTTGGTCCCTTCCATTTCTGAATGGAGAGTCAGTGATTGGTACTGACTCTGTCCATTCATAACTGAAACATAGTAAACTGTGTTTACTATGCTTCAGTTTATGAATGGATAGAAAGCTCTGTACAGAGATATTCCTATCCATTAATTCTGTGCAGCTGAGGCTGCAGAGATGGAGACTGAGAGCTGTGCCCTCAATCTCCTTTCTCTGTCCCAAAGTTGGAACATCAGAGGTCTGTTTAGACCACTGATATTTCATCAAAGCCCTCCGCAACAGGGCTCTTAAAAAAAATAACAAAAATAAAAAACTACTGACATCATTGGCGGAACTACCAGGGTCACAAAGGTCGTACTTGCAACTAGGCCCTGGCATTCAAGGAAAAGGGCCCCGGCCGGGGTTAGGGAGGCACTTCATGTTTTTTTGCATCAGGGCCCTGAAGGTTCTAGTTACACCACCGACACTCTGATATACTGCATAAATAGTAGATAGAGTGGTGAAGTCCTAATTGAATAGTTCATCAGAATACCACATAAGGTATAGCAGCAGGCTTCAGAGGACTGGGCAGCTCCTCAACAGATAGAAGGAATATCTGTATGCAAGAGACACTCATGCAGCAAAGACCATCATTTCTTAATAAAAAATGCAAATTGGCCACTCACTTGAAGTAGAGATAAAAGCAAATATCAAGCTTAAAAGCTGTCATCCATAAGAGCCTAGGCCACATGAAGCAGATGGAAGCATCACTGCCAGTGTTAGGGACTGCACCAGAAGATGCATCAGCTCAGGAGAAAGTTTCACAGCGTGGGAACTTGGCCAATGATGTGAGACGCCGAAAAGGTAAAGAGGGAACGTGGCTACATGTTTCAAAACAGCGAGGCCTCTTTCTCAAGCCTGTCATCAATGATGACAGAGCTTGAGAAAGAGTTGTTGCCTCGAAACGCGTAGACACGTGCCCACTATACCTTCCAGAATCTGACTTTATCGTCTTATTTGAATAGTTCTGTCAGGGATCGGTGTCCCTGCCGCGATACGCCGGGCGGCGCATGCGCAGGACACCAATGTAGTCCAATCAGCGGGCAGCGGGACCTGGGCGATCGCGACGGCCGCGCATGCGCACTCGCGATCACGGACGCGCGCCTGGCACCAATGACAGCGCAGGGCGGGCTATTTAAACGGGGATAGAGGTATGTCAAATTGCCATTTGGTCTTTGTTCCTGTGTCCCTGTTGCCGACCTCTGCATTGTACCTGACCTTGATTGTATCCTGCTTAACCCCTGGCTTGCCTGACCATCCTTCTGCCTGACCCTTTGTACCGCGCTGTCCGCTAGTTACTGAACCCGGCTTGTGACCTTGACCATTCTCTGCCTGCTCCTCTGGTACCTCGCTGCCCGCACATTGCTGACCTGGTCCGCCTGACTACGCCTTCAGTCACCCAGACGATCCATCCATCCATCCCGCACGGATCACTACTAGTAAGTCTGCCTGCCTCTTCCCATCAGACTCCATGCCCGCAGTCCCCTGCCGGTGCTCTCTACCACAGCCGGACGCACTCGGGGGTCGCGACCTGGTTCCAGTCTGCACCAAGTCCATCCCCACCATCAGGGGCCCTGGTGAATAGCAGGCGGGGACTTAGACCCCGCGCCCTGAGGAAATCCGTGCTGTGGGCTGCTAGAGACACTGCCAGGCGGTTCCTGACAGTACCAAACGGCCAGATGTCGGAGTCTGGAAGAGGACCATCCCCGTTGGAGGACATGTGCCAGCACCTGGCGGCACTAACCCAGGCAGTAAGGACGCTACAGGAGGGGTATACTCACTTGGAGGGACGGATCCAGACATTGACAACGTCCGCTCCTGCACCCCAAGATTTGGGTCCTTCCTCGTCGGTCGAAAGTCTTCCGGAGACTCCTGCTGGAGCCGCGGCCTCTATGCCTGTACCGGAACCCCGGGTACCCACACCGGAACGGTTCAATGGGAACCGCACCAAGTTCAGGGCCTTCCGCAATGCCTGCCAACTTTACTTCAAACTGCAGCCGCGGACATTCTCCACAGAATCTGTGAAGGTGGGGTTCGTAATCACCGTCGTTGCTACAGGACGAACCCCAGGCCTGGGCTCACCGGTTACTGGAGACCCATCAACCACAGCTAGTGTCAGTTTCAGCCTTCTTTGAATCAATGGCACTCCTCTACGATGACCCACAGCGAACAGCCTCGGCTGAATCGGCCCTACAAACACTCAGACAGGGTCGCAGAGTGGCTGAGGAGTATGTGGCAGAGTTCAGGCGCTGGATGGGAGACACGCAGTGGAACGACGTGGCCCTGCGCCACCAGTTCCGCATTGGTTTATCTGAGCCTCTGAAGGATGAACTAGCCAGGGTAGGCCTACCAGCCGCATTGGAAGACCTCATCACCCTGGCCATCCAAATTGATCGGCGGTTGCGGGAACGCAGAATGGAAAGATCTGGTCAGAGTCAGAGGCCTACATGGGTATCGCCCCGTGTGCCAGTGCAGACCACCTTGCCTACTGAAGACCGCTACCCGGAGACAGTGGACGCACCCGAACCCATGCAAGTGGGGTTAACCCGTCCTTCATTATCACCCGAGGAACGCCAGAGACGCCGGGTCCACAATCTATGCCTGTACTGTGGGGAAGCGGGTCACATGGTTCATTCCTGCCCAGCAAAATCGGGTAAGTGTTCATCTGTTTTTTCTGCCACATCTTCCACTGACGTTCGTAGCTCTAGTTACTTAGCAGTACCGGTCTTGTTCCAGCTTCTGGGAAAAACCATATCAGCTACAGCCATCATTGATTCCGGGGCCTGTAGCTGCTTTATTGATCTAGGGTTTGCGGCACAATATCAGATTCCTCTACAATCCAAGGAATGTGGATTGAATATCTTCCTGGCTGACGGGTCTCGAGTCAAATCGGGAGTGGTAGACCAAGAAACCCCACCCCTCTGTGTTACAGTGGCAGGGCACCACCAAGAGTTCCTTCGTTTGGATGCCATTGCATCTCCTTTGTTTCCGATTATTCTGGGGCTTCCTTGGCTACGGGCACACGATCCCCAGATTAGTTGGAGAACCGGAACGCTCCAATTCAGCTCTCCATACTGTCGGGAGCACTGCGCTCTCCCGGCATCTTTGACCCCACGCTCCCTGTTATGCTTAGACACTGACGCAGAATTGACGCAACTCATTCCCCCGGCCTACCACCGATTTCTAGACGTGTTTAGCAAACGGGGAGCAGATAAACTTCCCCCACATAGGCCCTATGACTGCCCGATTGACCTACTCCCAGGATCTGAGGTACCCTTTGGGCGAATCTTTCCCTTATCAGAGAGAGAATTAGGGGTACTCAAGGAGTATATTGAGGAGAATCTGCAGAAGGGTTTTATTCGTCCCTCCACGTCCCCGGCTGGGGCGGGAATCTTCTTTGTTGAGAAGAAGGACAAATCCCTGAGACCCTGCGTGGACTACAGGGAACTCAATAAGATCACGGTAAAGAACCGCTACCCATTGCCCTTAGTACCGGAATTATTTCAGAGGCTCAGGACAGCGTCCATTTTTACTAAGCTGGATCTAAGGGGAGCCTATAATTTGGTCCGCATTCGGGAGGGAGACGAGTGGAAAACTGCCTTCCGGACGAGGTTTGGACATTTTGAATGTCTGGTAATGCCTTTTGGTCTGTGCAATGCCCCAGCAACCTTTCAGCATTTCATTAATGATGTGTTCCGAGACTTTCTGGACATCTTTGTGGTCATCTATCTAGATGACATATTAATTTTCTCTGCGTCCCTAGAAGAGCATAGGGGCCATGTTAGAAAGGTGCTAGAACGGCTCCGTCTACATGGGCTATACGCAAAGGCAGAAAAGTGTAGCTTCGAGCAACAAAGCATTTCTTTTTTGGGGCTTATCATTTCCACCACTGGGGTCGCCATGGACCCCCAAAAGATCTCTGCGATTCTGGAGTGGCCGGTGCCGGTGGACAAGAAGGGTGTGCAGCGATTCATTGGCTTTGCCAATTTCTATAGAAAATTTATCAAGGGCTTCTCCGGCCTTGTGTCCCCCATCACCCAACTCACCAAACAAGGAGTGCGTTTTCGGTGGACCCCTGAAGCACAGATAGCCTTCGAATCCTTGAAGAAGCGGTTCACGGAAGCCCCTATATTGGGCCATCCGGACTCGTCACTACCTTACATTCTGGAGGTGGACGCATCCGAAAATGCAGTAGGAGCAGTGCTATCCCAGAGGAAGGCTGTCAAGGAATTGATGCACCCCGTAGCATTCTTCTCCAGAAAACTGTCACCTGCAGAGAGGAACTATGATATTGGAGACCGAGAACTTCTGGCCATCAAGGCAGCGTTAGAGGAATGGAGGTACCTACTGGAGGGGGCTCTGCATCCAATTCGGATCTTCACGGACCATAAGAATCTGGAGTACCTGAGGACGGCGAAACGCTTAAGACCACGTCAGGCTAGGTGGGCACTCTTTTTCTCTAGATTTGTGTTCCACATAACCTATAGGCCTGGGTCAAAGAACACTAAACCAGACGCCCTCTCGCGGATGTTTGAAGACTCTGAGGAACCCCACAAACCGGACACTATCCTGTCTTCTGGAAACTTCCTCGCGTTACAGACCGAGTTACGGTCCCAAATATAGGCTGCATCTGTTGGAATGTCGAGCCCACCAGGAGTATCGTTACAAAATAAAGAAGGACTTTGGTGGAAGGAGGGACGGATCATGGTACCCGAAGAATCCCGCACCGCAGTTTTGGGTCACTGTCATGATCATCCTCTGGCTGGCCACTTTGGGGTATGGAAGACACTGGAACTGCTGCAACGTACGTTCTGGTGACCCAGCATGACTAAGGATTGTGAAGCGTATGTAAGGACCTGTGCGATTTGCCAGAGAAACAAGCCTTCCAGAAGCAAGGCCTGGGGTCTGCTGCGACCTTTACCCATACCTAAGAGACCATGGGAGATGATCTCCATCGATTTTATTGTGGAGCTCCCATCATCCCAAGACCATACCGCCATTTTTGTGGTGGTGGACCGCCTGTCCAAAATGGTCCATTTTCTGCCCCTGAAAGGTACACCGTCAGCTGCCGAGACAGCACAAGTCTTTATAAAGGAAATAGTAAGACTTCATGGGATCCCGAAGGACATCGTCTCAGACAGAGGAGTTCAGTTTACCTCTAAATTCTGGAGAGCACTGTGCGAATCCCTGGGAATCAAACTGTCATTATCATCAGCATACCACCCGCAGACCAACGGGCAGACAGAACGTACCAACCAGACCCTGGAGCAGTATCTCCGATGCTACACTTCATTCCTCCAGGATGATTGGCTGACTCTCTTACCACAGGCCGAATTCGCTTATAACAATGCGAGTCACTCTGCTACTCAGCAATCCCCGTTCTTCGCCAACTACGGATTCCACCCTACGTTTCTACCTGACACAATTCCTGAGAATCCAGTACCGGCTACACAAGATCTGTTACAATTCTTTTCAATAAATAACAAGGTGCTTCAGGAAGCGATCACAAAGGCTCAGGAAGATAGTAAGAGGGCCTTCGATAAAAGAAGGAGGGGCGACCTTGTTCTGCATCCGGGGGACCAGGTCTGGCTGGCCACAACAAATTTAAAAATGTCTTGCCCATCAAGAAAATTGGGACCAAAATTCATGGGTCCATTTAAGGTGAGACGGAAAATCAACGAGGTGGCATATGAACTCATACTCCCCGAATCCTTCAGAATACACCCAGTGTTTCATGTGTCCTTGTTGAAAACCGCAGCACCGGATCCATTCCCGAATCGGAGATCTAGACCTCCGGAGGCCATAAACATTGATGGGGAGGAGGAATTTGAGGTGGAAACAGTTCTAGATTGCAGGAAAAGGAGAGGCAAGACCCAATTCCTTATTAAATGGAAAGGCTACGGCCCGGAGGAAAATTCATGGGAACCTGCCCAGAACGTTCACGCCCCTAGACTGATCCAGGAGTTTTTTCGTAATCACCCTCAGAGGAGAAGACAGTTGGGCATCCGGCGGCTGCCCATAGGGGGGGGGCAATGTCAGGGATCGGTGTCCCTGCCGCGATACGCCGGGCGGCGCATGCGCAGGACACCAATGCAGTCCAATCAGCGGGCAGCGGGACCTGGGCGATCGCGACGGCCGCGCATGCGCACTCGCGGTCACGGACGCGCGCCTGGCACCAATGACAGCGCAGGGCGGGCTATTTAAACGGGGATAGAGGTATGTCAAATTGCCGTTTGGTCTTTGTTCCTGTGTCCCTGTACCTGATCCTGTGTTACTCCGTTGCCGACCTCTGCATTGTACCTGACCTTGATTGTATCCTGCTTAACCCGTGGCTTGCCTGACCATCCTTCTGCCTGACCCTTTGTACCGCGCTGTCCGCTAGTTACTGAACCCGGCTTGTGACCTCGACCATTCTCTGCCTGCTCCTCTGGTACCTCGCTGCCCGCACATTGCTGACCTGGTCCGCCTGACTACGCCTTCAGTCGCCCAGACGATCCATCCATCCATCCCGCGACACAAGTGGGCGCTTCTAAGTGCAGCAAGGGACATTTATTATTAAAAAATGCAAATTGGCCACTCACATGAAGTAGAGGAGATTCCGGAATGTAAAGAGGGAGGTGGATACATGTTTCAAGACAGCAAGGCCTCTTTCTCAAGTCTGTCATCAATGATGACAGGGCTCAAAAAATAGTTGTTGCCTCGAAACGCGTAGCCACGTCCCAACTACACCTCCTGGAATCTGACTTTATTGTCCTAATTGAATAGTTCATCACAATACCACAGAAGGTATAGCAGCAAGCTAAGGTGGACTTGGGCAGCTCCTCAGCAGACAGAAGGAATATCTGTATGCAAAAGAGAGACACAAGTGGGCGCTTCTAAGTGCAGCAAGGGACATTTATTATTAAAAAATGCAAATTAGCAACTCAAATGAAGTAGAGGAGATTCCAGAAAGTAAAGGGGGGGGGGGTGGATACATGTTTCAAGACAACAAGACCTCTTTCTTAAGCCTGTCATCAATGATAGGGCTTGAGAAAGAGTTGTTGCCTCAAAACGCGTAGACACATCCCCACTACACCTTCTGAAATCTGACTTTATCGTCCTAATTGAATAGTTAATCACAATACCCCATAAGGTATAGCAGCAAGCTAAGGTGGACTTGGGCAGCTCCTCAGCAGACAGAAGGAATATCTGTATGCAAAAGAGACACAAGTGGGCGCTTCTAAGTGCAGCAAGGGACATTTATTATTAAAAAATGCAAATTGGCCACTCACATGAAGTAGAGGAGATTCCGGAAGGTAAAGAAGGTACGTGGCTATATGTTTCAAGACAGCAAGGCCTCTTTCTCAAGCCTGTAATCAATGATGACAGGGCTTGAGAAAGAGTCGTAGCCTCGAAACGCGTAGTCACGTCCCCACTTCACCTTCTGGAATCTGACATTATCAGCCAAGTTCCCATGCTGTCAAACTGGCTCTTGAGCTGCTGTATCCTCCGATACTGAACCCCTGCATTCCCTAACACTGGCAGTGTTGCTTCCAACTGCTTCAGATGGCCCAGGTTCCTACGGATGATGGCTTTTAAGCGCGTTACGTGTTTTTACCTCTACTTCATGTGAGTGGGCAATTTGCATTTTTTTAAAATTAATAAATGATATATAAAAAGTATCTATTTCACTTGTATACCTACCCTACGTAATGAGAAACACCACCAAACATGCTCATGTAATTTTTTGGGCGTTGACCGTCTGCTGGCTGCATTTGGGGTGCCATTAAAAATCAATGGCTTTGCAAGTGAGATGCGCGCCTTTTAAGCGTTCCGCGGACATGAGCTTAGATGTGGGTGGAGCCTGAATGCTAATGTCTTAGTGTTAGTCTCAGTGTACCTATACAAGTAATAAACTGTAAGAGCTGTAAATAATAGGTCACTGTAAGGGTCGCCATATTCCAGCACCAAGGTTATCATTTATAGAGACCAGGGGCGGACTGACAACTCATGGGGACCCCGGGCAATAGGGGATCATGGGGCCCCTGTGTCCTTGCCCAAACTTAAAAAAGCCTATGAAAAAGGTCCCAGGGGCATCTCATGGGGCCCCCTACTGACCCCGGGCCCTCGGGCAGTTTCCAAATGGTCAGTCCGTCCCTGATAGAGACTATTACTAACAACCTATACATGTGCGGTTTATTTCATTCTGAATCGAAATTCGGGACAAAATGTTCCTTGTATCCGATGTATCTGAATTTCCGAATTACAATGGTAATGAATTTCAAGAAATCCGAAATAACAAAATTCAATTTCACCAGAAATTTGAATCAAATCCGAAAACAAATTTGAAATATAAACATATTATTATTATTTATTACAGGTACTGATATATCACCGTCAATTTATGCAGCGCTTTACATATACTGTATATTGTGCATTCACATCAGTCCCTAACCCTCAAGGGGCGTACAATCTAAAGTCCCTAACTCACATTCATACACACACATACTAGGGACAATTTAGACAGGAGCCAATTAAGCTACCAGCATGTCTTTGGAGTGTCAGAGGAAACTGGAGTACCCGGAGGAAACCCACGCAGGCACAGGGAGAACATGCAAATTCCAGGCAGGTGGTGCAGTGTTTGGGATAGCTGACGATTGCTGATTTGCTTCAAAGACTGTGTGTATTAGTGTTAAAATATAGAATAGATAATAAAAAGAATAGAATAGAATAGAAAAAAAATAGAATAGATGAGAATAGACTAAAATAGAAAGAATACAGCCGTCTTACGAAATTCGAATTTCAAACAGAATAGAATAGAATAGAAAACAGCAGAGTAAAAGAGAACAGAATAGAATAAAATAGAATAGCATATAGTAAAACAGAACAGTATAGAAGATAATAAAATAGACTAGAAAATACAGGAATAGAAAATAAAATAAAGGAATTGAAAAGAATGGAGTAAAACAGAACAGAATAGAATAGAAAATAAAGGAAAAGAATAGATTAGAAAAGAATAGAATAGAAAATAATAAAACAGAAATAAGTAGAAGCGATAAGAATAGAATAGAACAGAATAGAAAGAATATAACCGTCTTCTGAAATATGAATTTCGAATAGAATAAAACCAACTATTCTTCACAAAGAATTTGGATCAATTCAATATTTTCGATTCAAATTCTTCAACTCCTTTGGAAAAATTCTAATCCGGTTGAAAATTAATATAAGAAATTAATTTCGCTACAAATGCAACAAAATTAGCAACTTAACGAATCGATCCAATTTCACTCTGCACATGTCTAACGCATATCTACAGACACCAGCTGTCAGTCAGCGCCCTGTCCCTGACCTCCGATTCCACTCCTGCGTTGTCACTCGATCACACAGACTTCTGATGGAGACTACAAGTGGCCATTTCAATGCTTATTATGCAGGCATGGTCCACTGCTTTCAATATCAGGAAACCCGCCATGAGAAATGACATGTAGCCAGGGGCAGTGCTTCCACTAGGAAAACTAGGCAGCTGCCTAGGGCACACTGCCACCTAGGGGCGCCTGGGTGCAACACAGGCTGGCACTTTCTCTGTGTGGGTCACCGCCACGTCTTGAACAGGGGCGGACTGACCATTTGGAAACTCGGGCACTGCCCCAGGGCCCGGGGTCAGTAGGGGGCCCCATGAGATGCCCCTGGTACCTTTTTCATAGGCTTTTTTGAGTTTGGGCAAGGACACAGGGGCCCCATGATTCCCTATTGCCCGGGGGCCCCATGAGTTGTCAGTCCGCCCCTGGTCATGAATGATCCTCCAGCTGAGAGGAGGGGCGGCAGAGGGGAGGAAGATGCTGAGTGTCTGGGCCCAGTGTAGCAGCTGAGCTGCAGCTCCTTCCGGTGTTCCTCTCAGACTCAGTCCCTTACTGCAAGTTGTCTGGTGGCTGCTGATCACTGAGAAGTTCCAGCCCTTCTCCTCCCATTCATCAGCGGCTGCGGAGGAAGGTAATGTCTGACTCTGATGTCTCGTGTTTGTGTGAGTGTGATCCGGCCGGCCATCACATGCGCAATGAGTGAGTGATGACATCATCACGATCCCACAACCTGCTCTTCCAGCACCTGCTGATCTGTGTTGTGTTGTGTTGGATCTGTCACTGTGTGGGATCGCTCAGTTCAGCTGCCTGCTGTCACAATGTTTTACCTCCCCCCATTGGCCGGGGAATTCCAGCCTGGGATCTGTCAGAGTGTGGATCCATCATCCTCCACTCACGGCAACTGTCACCCTGCCACTGCCAGCCACAGATACAGTCCATCCGGGACACTGATCTTGTCATTAATATTGGTGCTGGTGGCATCGTATGGCATTTATTTTTGCAAATTAAAATCAATTTAGCAGTTTCATGTTTTGTTGATTTAATATTTTCTGTTTTTACATTTATTTATTTATTTGGGGGGGGGGGGGGGCGCATGTAGCTGGTCTTGCCTAGGGCGAAAATAGTCTAGCTCCGGCCCTGCATATAACCATCCCTGCAGTGCATGTAGACAGGAAGTGGCTGCAAAGAGGCCGAAAGGTGATCCGCAGCACTGAAATGTAACAAATGAAGGAAAAGGCACATTGTTTATGATACAGAGCGCAAAAAATGTCATCCAGTTATATTTACATTTACTTCAAGGTCCCCCCCCACCTCGGCTTCCCGATACACTGAACCGTGGTCCCAGCAGCGTCTGCTTTTGGGAAGAACTCCGCCTGCAGCCTGCAGGTATAGCGTACGTCCATAGACAGCCCCTTTAAATGCACTGGGAGCCTTCCCATCCCCGAGCTTTTTATTGCGTCTTTTTACTGGTATCCTTGCATGCCGTTTTGTAATTCATTCTGAATCTTCCACTTAAACCTTTTTTTTTTTTTTCAATAGCATGATTTTATTAGAGCCAGCTCACTGGACTTCCCCAAAAAGGTATTTAAGATCAAATAAAACTCAGAGCTTGGAAAAATATCATTACGATATGAAAGCAGTTAGGAAAACATTAGTACTGCAAAGTTTTATTTCAAATGCCTGAGCTTGCTATAACCCGTTATTACATTTCCGGCGTGCGAGATGCCGATTCAATGAAAAGGGTTTTTTTTTTCCCCGGCATTTGCAAAATCACAATAGGACTACAAATGCGTTGATTTCATTGTGTATTGTGCCGGGAGCGACGGCGCTGGAGGTGGATGCTGGACTGTCTGATTTAGGACAAGTTTCCACTTTCCATAAAGGGAACATGTGTTCCTGCTTGCGTTCTTTACTAGTGCGTTTCGCACATTTCCGCGTGTTGCCCATAGGGCAGCCTGTTCATTTGAATGGGTATTCCTATGCAGGACAAAGGCACCAAAGAATCTTTGCAAAGCACATTTTCATTCATCTGCTAACCCCTGATGAAATCACATGACTTAATGACGTAACGCGTAGGGAGGAGTCGGTGACATTACACCACACGTCTGCTTATGATTGGGGTGGCAAGCAAGCATGATGCACGTTTGTCGGGCATTTCCAAAACACACACAAAAAAAAGTTTTCTCCTGCACCTTTGTGCACATTTTCCAGAAACACGAAGGTCTGAATGCAGTCACATGACTTAATGCAGGACAAAGGCACCAAAGAAGCTTCCAAACCTTCTTGCGAGTGGAGTGTTGCGTATATTTGCAAAGCACATTTTAATTTGTTTGTAGTGCGTTTGTTGCACGACAAAACGCACGTCTGCTCATCCCCTGATGAAATCACATAACTTAATGTCGTAACACGTAGGGAGGAGTCGGTGACATTACGCCGCACGTCTGATTATGCTTGGGGTGGCAAGCAAGCATGATGCACGTTTGTAGGGCATTTCCGAAACGCACACAAAAATAAGTGTGTTCCTGCACTTTTGTGCACATGTTCCAGAAACATGAAGGTCTGAATGCAGCCGTAGGGAACACATAAAGGTCTTTCCTATGCACATCAAACGCGCCAGAGAAGCTTCCACACCTTTTTTTGGGAGTGAAGCATCACACATTTGTGAAAAGTGCATTTTCATTCATTTGTAGGGCATTTGTCACACGACAAAACGTACGTCTGCTAATCCCCTGATGAAGTCACATGACTTAATGACGTAATACGTAGGGAGGAGTCGGAGACTTTACGCCGCACGTCTGCTTATGCTTGCAGTGGCAAGCAAGCATGATGCACGTTTGTAGTTCATTTCCGAAATGCACACAAAAATAAGTGTGTTCCTGCACAGAAGGTCGTGTTGCAGAAACACGAAGGTCTAAATGCATCTTTAGGGAACATATAAAGGTCTTTCCTATGCACAACAAAGCACCAGATAAGCTTCCACACCTTTTTGGGCATTTGTGAAAAGCGCATTTTCATTCATTTGTAGCACGTTTGTTGCACGACAAAACGCAAGTCTGCTAATCCCCTGATAAAGTCACATGATGTAACAACATAAAATAGGACAAAGGCACCAAAGAAGCTTCCAAACCTTCTTGGGTGTGGAGTGTTGCGTATCTTTGCAAAGCACATTTTCATTAGTTTGTAGTGCGTTGTTGAATGACAGAACGCACATCTGCTCATACCCTGATGAAGTCACATGGCTTAATGACGTAACGCGTAGGGAGTAGTTGGTGACTTTACGCTCCATGTCTGCTTATGCTTGGGGTGGCAAGCAAGCATGATACAGGTTTGCAGTGCATTTCCGAAACACACACACAAATAAGTGTGCTCCTGCACTTTTGTGCACATGTTCCAGAAACACGAAGGTCTGAATGCAGCCCTAGGGAACACATAAATGTCTTTCCTATGCACAACAAACGCGCCAGCAGCATCCACATCTTCTTGGGCGTGGAGCATTGCGCATTTGTGCAAAGTGCATTTTCATTCATTTGTAGCACATTTGTCGCATGACAAAACGCATATCTGCTAATTCCCCTGATGAAGTCACATGACTTAATGATGTAACCAGTAGGGAGGAGTCGGTGACTTTACGCAGCACGTCTGCTTATGCTTGGGGTTGCAAGCAAGCACGATGCACTTTTGCAGTACATTTCCGAAATGCACACAAAAATAAGTGTGCTCCTGCACTTTTGTGCACATGTTCCAGAAACACGAAGATCTGAATGCAGCCCTAGAGAACACATAAATGTCTTTCCTCTGCACAACAAACACGCCAGCAGCTTCCACACCTTCTTGAGCGTGGAGCATCACGCATTTGTGCAAAGTGCATTTTCAGTAAACCAATAGTTGAGAGGTTTTCACTTTCCCAGGCACTAAATGTGTACATTTCAGCTTGAGCTACTGAGCTTTGTAGTCAATTAACTTTTTACCACAGGTGGTAAACAGAAACAGGAAAGCAATCTGGATTGCCACCTACTGGCTAAAGATAAGATTACAGTATAAGAATATGCAATACTCCATATTTGCCTAATCAAAAAAAAAACCAAAACATTTTTTTAAAGTCCTGATCCAATTAAGTAAAGCAATAAAATATTCACAAAACCCTTTCGGCTTCATGCACAGACTCTGCGTATTTCTGGTGCCCTTGATGTCTTGAAGCTGCGTACAGCTGCTTATAGACATGAATGTGCAAAGGCTCCTGTACACAGCTATGGGTTGCTCAGTGGAGAATCTTCTGTGGATGCAATTAGAGATGAGCGAATTATTCAAAAATTCGGTTCGGCTGATTCGCCGAATTCGCCGATTAAATTCGCTGCGAATTTAACTTATAAAAAGGGTGTTTCTAGGCTTCAGAGAGCCTTTATATTAGTGCAGAACACTGTACCTTTAATTTAAATGCCCTTGGAGTCTGCTGGGGAAGAGAAATAATACTGTCAGTCAGTATGACATGCAGATGAGTGCCGTCGATCTTAGAATCACCGCACACTTCACTCATTTGGGCAGTCACGGGGCCAAAACCAGAGTGTGGAGCCACAGTGTGGCGGTGGAGGCAGCAGCAATGGGAGGCCATACAGCACCCTATGACAAAATAGAACCCACCTGCAGTGTGAGGAGACCTGAAAGTGGCACATGGCAGAGTGTGGCGATGGAGACAGCAGCAATGGGAGGCCGTACAGGGACCCATGAGAGACTCTGGACCTGGCAGCAGCATGAGGAGGCGGTACAGGAGCCCATGACAGATTACGGGCCTGGCAGCAGCATGAGGAGTCGGTACGGGGGCCCATGGCAGATTACGGGCCTGGCAGCAGCATGAGGAGGCGGTACAGGGGCCCATGGCAGAGTGGCGGAGCGTAAGCAGCTAAAATTGAAGGCCATACAGAGGCCTATGTTAAAATGTCCCCCCAGCAGCAGCGTGGGGAGACGACTATCAAGAGTCCAATGGCAGAGTGGCGGAGCAGAAGCAGCTTCAATTGCAGGCCATACACAGGCCTAGGTTAAAAAGCGGAAGCCATCAGCAGCGTGAGCAGACGACAGAGGCACATGGCGCAGGGTGGCGGTGGAGGCAGCAGTATTCGGAAGCCATATACAGGCCTAGGTTAAAAAGCGGAAGCTGTCAGCAGCGTGAGCAGACGACAGAGGCACATGGCGCAGGGTGGCGGTGGAGACAGCAGTATTCGGAAGCCATACACAGGCCTAGGTTTAAAACTGGAACCCAGCAGCGTGAGCAGACGACAAAGACGCACATGGCAGAGGATGGATCTGGCAGCAGTATGAGAAGGCGGTACAGGGGCCCGTGGCACAGTGTGGTGATGGGGGCTACAGCAACTGGATGCCAGAAAGTGGCCGATAGGGCTATATACTGCATGGAATTATAAAGTTGTAAAGACAGCGGCCTATAAGGCTATACACACTATAACAATCATGACTTGATTGACCATTGGCCTATAAGGCTATACACAGCATGAATATCATGACTTATTCTGAGAGTGGTTTGGAAGGCTATATACAAAAAGTAATTCATGAGCTGTCCGGACAGCGGACAATAAGTACATATATACAAATCAATTCATCAGCTGTCCAGCCAGCGGCCTCAAAGGCGACACATATAGAAAGCAATTCATGAGCTGTTCAGACAGCGGCCTCTAAGGCGACAGATATACAAAGCAATTCCCGAGGTGTTCAGGGAGCGGCCTGAACGGCTAGGTTATTAGGTCAGTTGTGTCAGGAACTGGTGGTTTGAAATCCAGACTAATCCACGCCTGATTCATTTTCACAAACGTGAGTCTCTCCACACTTTGGGTGGACAGTCGTGTCCTCCGCGGAGTTACAATACCTCCTGCCGCACTAAACACGCGCTCCGATGCCACGCTACTGGCCGGGCATGACAGCCTTTCAAGGGCAAATTCAGCTAGTTGGGGCCAAAGGTCAAGTTTCGTTGTCCAGTAGTCAAGGGGATTGTCTACCTCGGTTGGCAGGGTGCTGTCCAAGTAGGCCCGAGCCTGTTGTTTGAGGTCCTGCTCCAGGTCCACCTGATGCTGCTGCTGCTGCGGCTGGTTAGTAGTTTCCTCACTGCGCTGGTGAAGAAAGCTACTCATCATCGACTGCAGACTGAGGCAGCCGCTGCTGGTGGAGCTGCCACTGCTCCTACCACCCCACTCCTCCCCTGCTGCCATGGCAGCGGAACGCGAGCGCACAGGGCCCACAGTGTCTGAGGATGGACGTTGGCGCAGAAAGGCAGAGACCAACTGACTACATAGGTGGTTTTTATAGTACTTTATTTTGGCCTCCCTCTCAGCAGGTGTGAAAAAGGCCACCATTTTTGAACGGTAGCGAGGGTCCAACAAGGTGGACAGCCAAAAGTCATCCCTCTGTCTGATGGTTATTATTCGGCTGTCGCTACGCAAGCAACCGAGCATGCTATGGGCCATTTGTGCCAAGGAATGCGAGGGACTCCCTGCCTCCATCTCCACAGCATACTGCCACGGTGCGTCTGGGTCCTCTGTCTCCTCCTCCTCCTCCTCTACCAGATGCTCCTGCTCCTCCACTCCTGTCCGCTGAGTGGAAAAACCACCCATTTCATTCAATAATTCCTGAGCACCAATGTCCTCCTCTACCTCCTCCTCTTCTTCCTGTCCTGCCCCCACAGGGGTCATGTGGCGTTGAGATCTGTGCGCCACGTCTACCGCACCCTGACCAGCCATTGTTAACAGCATTTGTTCCAGGACGTGCAACAGAGGAATGACGTCGTTCATCCCATAGTCCTGCCGACTCACGAATAGCGTGGCCTCCTCAAAGGGCCTGAGCAAGCGGCAGGTGTCACGCATGAGCTGCCAATGGCTGACATCTAAGTTACACAGGGGAGTACCTTTATCCGCTTGTACCATCAGGAAATCGGTGATGGCCTTTCGCTGTTCGTAAAGGCGGTCTAACATATGTAGGGTTGAATTCCACCTTGTTGCAACGTCGCAGATCAGGCGATGCTGTGGAATTCCGTTCTGCCGCTGCAGCTCAAGGAGGGTGTGCTTTGCGGTGTAGGAATGGCTGAAATGCATGCAAAGTTTACGTGACATTTTAAGGATGTCTTGCAGTGGGATGGTGGATTTTAGGAACCGCTTGACAACCAGATTGAACACGTGAGCCATGCATGGCGCATGGCACAACCTTCCTTGATGCAGAGCAGACACCATGTTCTTTCCGTTGTCGGTCAACATGGTTCCGATTTTCAGTTTGCGCGGAGACAGCCATCTGTCGATTTCTCTGTTCATTACACTCAGAAGTTCCTCCCCTGTGTGACTACGTTCGCCAAGGCATACCAGTTGCAGCACAGCGTGACACCGTTGCGCCCTGCACATGTGATATGCCGGTCGGGTAATGGGACTTGGCACGGGGGTGGCGGCTGAGGACACGGCGGAAGAAGAGGTGGTAGAGGCGGACATCTTTGCTGGACCAAGGACGTGCAAACGTGGAGGCAAAAGCGGCGTGACCTGTCCAAGTTGCTGGTTCGGCTGTGCCGGCACCACGTTCACCCAGTGGGCCGTAAATTACATGTACTGTCCCTGACCGTAGTTACAGCTCCACACGTCGGCGCTGCCGTGCACTTTGGCAGAGACCGACATGCTCAAAGACTGGCCCACCATCTCTTCTACATGTGAATGCAGGGCTGGCACTGCCTTTTTGGCGAAGAAATGCCGGCTTGGCACTCTCCACCGCGGCTCGGCACAAGCCATCATTTCTCGGAAAGGTGCTGAGTCCACCACTTGGAAAGGGAGGGACTGCAGCACCAGCAACTTGGACAGGAGGATGTTCAGCTTCTGCACCGTCTGGTGCGTGCTCGCAAACTGTTGTCTCTTGGAAACGGATTCCAAGAAAGACTGCTGACGGAATCCGTGAAATGGATTTAACTCTTTGAACGTACAATAGTGGTTGTGAAGCAGAAAGTCAGTTTATTTAGCACAATCGGTCAATTGCAGCTTGCCGTTGGCTGTAAACTGTACGTTTATGTCACTGGAATGCACTAATCACCCAAAAAATATTACCGCCACCCGGCGTGTATATGGATCTAACTCTTTGAACGTACAATAGTGGTTGTGAAGCAGAAAGTCAGTTTATTGTACACAATCGGTCAATTGCAGCTTGCCGTTGGCTGGAAACTGTACGTTTATGTCACTGGAATGCACTAATCACCCAAAAAATATTACCGCCAGCTGGCGCGTAAATGGATTTAACTCTTTGAACGTACAATAGTGGTTGTGAAGCAGAAAGTCAGTTTATTGTACACAATCGGTCAATTGCAGCTTGCCGTTGGCTGGAAACTGTACGTTTATGTCACTGGAATGCACTAATCACCCAAAAAATATTACCGCCAGCCGGCGTGTAAATGGATTTAACTCTTTGAACGTAGAATAGTGGTTGTGAAGCAGAAAGTCAGTTTATTTAGCACAATCGGTCAATTGCAGCTTGCCGTTGGCTGGAAACTGTACGTTTATGTCACTGGAATGCACTAATCACCCAAAAAAGATTACCGCCACCCGGCGTGTATATGGATTTAACTCTTTGAATGTACAATAGTGGTTGTGAAGCAGAAAGTCAGTTTATTTAGCACAATCGGTCAATTGCAGCTTGCCGTTGGCTGGAAACTGTACGTTTATGTCACTGGAATGCACTAATCACCCAAAAAATATTACCGCCAGCCGGCGTGTAAATGGATTTAACTCTTTGAACGTAGAATAGTGGTTGTGAAGCAGAAAGTCAGTTTATTTAGCACAATCGGTCAATTGCAGCTTGCCGTTGGCTGTAAACTGTACGTTTATGTCACTGGAATGCACTAATCACCCAAAAAATATTACCGCCACCCGGCGTGTATATGGATCTAACTCTTTGAACGTACAATAGTGGTTGTGAAGCAGAAAGTCAGTTTATTGTACACAATCGGTCAATTGCAGCTTGCCGTTGGCTGGAAACTGTACGTTTATGTCACTGGAATGCACTAATCACCCAAAAAATATTACCGCCAGCCGGCGTGTATATGGATTTAACTCTTTGAACGTACAATAGTGGTTGTGAAGCAGAAAGTCAGTTTATTTAGCACAATCGGTCAATTGCAGCTTGCCGTTGGCTGGAAACTGTACGTTTCTGTCACTGGAATGCACTAATCACCCAAAAAATATTACCGCCACCCGGCGAGTATATGGATTTAACTCTTTGAACGTACAATAGTGCTTGTGAAGCAGAAAGTCAGTTTATTTAGCACAATCGGTCAATTGCAGCTTGCCGTTGGCTGGAAACTGTACGTTTCTGTCACTGGAATGCACTAATCACCCAAAAAATATTACCGCCACCCGGCGTGCATATGGATTTAACTCTTTGAACGTACAATAGTGGTTGTGAAGCAGAAAGTCAGTTTATTTAGCACAATCGGTCAATTGCAGCTTGCCGTTGGCTGGAAACTGTACGTTTATGTCACTGGAATGCACTAATCACCCAAAAAATATTACCGCCACCCGGCGTGTAAATGGATCTAACTCTTTGAACGTACAATAGTGGTTGTGAAGCAGAAAGTCAGTTTATTGTACACAATCGGTCAATTGCAGCTTGCCGTTGGCTGGAAATTGTACGTTTGTGTCACTGGAATGCACTAATCACCCAAAAAATATTACCGCCAGCCGGCGTGTATATGGATCTAACTCTTTGAACGTACAATAGTGGTTGTGAAGCAGAAAGTCAGTTTATTTAGCACAATCGGTCAATTGCAGCTTGCCGTTGGCTGGAAACTGTACGTTTATGTCACTGGAATGCACTAATCACCCAAAAAATATTACCGCCAGCCGGCGTGTATATGGATTTAACTCTTTGAACGTACAATAGTGGTTGTGAAGCAGAAAGTCAGTTTATTTAGCACAATCGGTCAATTGCAGCTTGCCGTTGGCTGGAAACTGTACGTTTCTGTCACTGGAATGCACTAATCACCCAAAAAATATTACCGCCACCCGGCGAGTATATGGATTTAACTCTTTGAACGTACAATAGTGCTTGTGAAGCAGAAAGTCAGTTTATTTAGCACAATCGGTCAATTGCAGCTTGCCGTTGGCTGGAAACTGTACGTTTCTGTCACTGGAATGCACTAATCACCCAAAAAATATTACCGCCACCCGGCGTGTATATGGATTTAACTCTTTGAACGTACAATAGTGGTTGTGAAGCAGAAAGTCAGTTTATTTAGCACAATCGGTCAATTGCAGCTTGCCGTTGGCTGGAAACTGTACGTTTATGTCACTGGAATGCACTAATCACCCAAAAAATATTACCGCCACCCGGCGTGTAAATGGATCTAACTCTTTGAACGTACAATAGTGGTTGTGAAGCAGAAAGTCAGTTTATTGTACACAATCGGTCAATTGCAGCTTGCCGTTGGCTGGAAATTGTACGTTTGTGTCACTGGAATGCACTAATCACCCAAAAAATATTACCGCCAGCCGGCGTGTATATGGATCTAACTCTTTGAACGTACAATAGTGGTTGTGAAGCAGAAAGTCAGTTTATTGTACACAATCGGTCAATTGCAGCTTGCCGTTGGCTGGAAACTGTACGTTTGTGTCACTGGAATGCACTAATCACCCAAAAAATATTACCGCCAGCCGGCGTGTAAATGGATTTAACTCTTTGAATGTACAATAGTGGTTGTGAAGCAGAAAGTCAGTTTATTGTACACAATCGGTCAATTGCAGCTTGCCGTTGGCTGGAAACTGTACGTTTATGTCACTGGAATGCACTAATCACCCAAAAAATATTACCGCCACCCGGCGTGTAAATGGATCTAACTCTTTGAACGTACAATAGTGGTTGTGAAGCAGAAAGTCAGTTTATTGTACACAATCGGTCAATTGCAGCTTGCCGTTGGCTGGAAATTGTACGTTTGTGTCACTGGAATGCACTAATCACCCAAAAAATATTACCGCCAGCCGGCGTGTATATGGATCTAACTCTTTGAACGTACAATAGTGGTTGTGAAGCAGAAAGTCAGTTTATTGTACACAATCGGTCAATTGCAGCTTGCCGTTGGCTGGAAACTGTACGTTTCTGTCACTGGAATGCACTAATCACCCAAAAAATATTACCGCCAGCCGGCGTGTAAATGGATTTAACTCTTTGAACGTACAATAGTGGTTGTGAAGCAGAAAGTCAGTTTA
The DNA here is from genome assembly GCF_062004578.1 of Staurois parvus. Classification (NCBI taxonomy): domain Eukaryota; kingdom Metazoa; phylum Chordata; class Amphibia; order Anura; family Ranidae; genus Staurois; species Staurois parvus. The sequence goes on from NW_028318505.1 coordinate 247,292, forward strand.
TTTTGCACAATCGGCAAACTGCAGCACCAACTGTGCACGACAGCCACCAAAAAAAAAGGGTGTATGTCACTTTAAATTTTCGATTCTTTGATAGCTGTGGCCCTGAGTAACGATTCTGTGTCCCTGAGTAACGATTCTGTGTCCCTGAGTAACGATTCTGTGTCCCTGAGTAACGATTCTGTGTCCCTGAGTAACGATTCTGTGGCCCTAAAGTCTCTGTGGCCCTAACTCTGTCCCTTAATACACACAGGTCTGTCTCTCTTGAATGACTGGAGGCTAATGGAGAATTCTAAGATGGCCGCGATTTATAGCTCCACCATTACACAGTGCTGGCTGGCTGCTGATTGGCTAATGTGATCACATGTCATGATTCATGACTCATGAATGCATTATGGGTCAGCGCGCCTTGTCTGCGCGCCTTCCCAGAGATCGCCGCCCCATCTTCTCTGTCCATTTTCTCCTGTCGCCACACATGCCGCTGCCATTTTTGGGAAAATTCGATTAGTGCATCCGAAGTTTGCTAATCTTCGGATTCGTCGCGAATCCAATTTTTCCAAATCTTCGGAACGAATTCCACTTCGTCATGTTCGATTCGCTCATCTCTAGATGCAATGTGTGCTGTACGCCCAGGCTCTGGGGGGGGGAGGGGGCCCTGTGCCCTCATGCATTGCACAATAAGAGGGAAATGCCATTCTGTGTGTTTGCTGCAGCTGTGATTGTCACTTGTAGCTGCAGCAAAGATCCATCCAGCGCGGTAGGGTATAGTTGCCACCATCCCCAAAAATATTTTAGGGACATATTTTTTTTGCCATGTGTCCCAACAAGCCATTGTAGGCGGAGCATGTACTTTAATTAGGGGTGGGGCATTCACTTAAAATGGGTGTGGTCCTACAAGAAGCATATCATTAAAGTGTTACTAAACCCACAACAGTACAATCAGTCTGTAGATGCAGTAAAGCATGCTTGTTATACTCACTGTGGAACCTAAGGGGTTAATCCTCCGCATTTTGTAAAAAGGCTGTTTGATCCTGTCTTCTCTGCCCCTCCTCTTGTTCAAATGACCAGCTAATACACACTGAATCCCTAGTCACATGCACATACTCAGTTTGGTGTGTATTGTTAGAGAGTTTTTTTTTTCATGGGAGAGTGCATGTGATCAGTACAGGGCAGGGGCAGACTGACCATTTGGAAACTCGGGCACTGCCCGAGGGCCCGGGGTCAGTAGGGGGCCCCATGAGATGCCCCTGATACCTTTTTCATAGACTTTTTTGAGTTTGGGCAAGGACACAGGGGCCCCATGATCCCCTATTGCCCGGGGGCCCCATGAGTTGTCAGTCTGCTCCTGGTACAGGGCCAATCATCACTGCCCAGACAGAGCTCAGGGGTCCTGCATCAAGCTTGTGCTTGAGTAAGGAGCGCGCTTGCCCTCTAGTGGCCTCGCACATGTTCCGAAACGCGTCGTATTGCTTGCTGGTCTTGCCTACGTCATCACGCTGATGCCGACGCTGCACTCCAAGGTGCTTTCCATTGCCCCTCTGCCAAGAGACACACATGCTGGCCAGCTATTACCATCCACAGTCTCCCCTAGCGTGAACCACGGCTTATCCAGCGAGGACTGGGGCGTCATCTGTACATTATACTGCACTGATGGACTTCCTTTGTGCTTTTATCATGTCGGTGTCTTTTCTTCATTTGTTCTTTACCCAGAGCCTGTACAGCTTCCAGAGCTTGCCCTAGTGCTATGTGGACTTTATTGAACTTTTACTATGGTTTCTGGCATTATATTTTTTTGTTGTGCACCCTCCTAGAGCAGAAAGAAAACTCCTAGAAGCTTTATCCAGTGCTATGCTGAAGTCACAAGACTGCTGATGGGAAAAGGTATTTAGCAGTTTATATTTACTTAAATAATTGCATTTCTATGTTCTGTGTACTGTGAGAGACCAGATATAGTGAATGCAGGGTCTGGGGAGAGCGGATATAGTAAATATAGGGTCCTGGGAGACCAGATATAGTGAATGCAGGGTCTGGGGAGAGCGGATATAGTGAATGCAGGGTCCGGGGAGACCAGACATAGTGAATGCAGGGTCCGGGGTGACCGTATATAGTGAATGCAGGGTCCGGGGTGACCGTATATAGTGAATGCAGGGTTCGGGGAGAGCAAATATAGTGAATGCAGGGTCCGGGGAGACCGGATATAGTGAATGCAGGGTCCGGGGAGACTGGATATAGTGAATGCAGGGTCCAGGGAGAGCAGATATAGTGAATGCAGGGTCCGGGGAGACCAGATATAGTGAATGCAGGGTCCGGGGGGACTAGATATAGTGAATGCAGGGTCCGGGGAGACCGGATATAGTGAATGCAGGGTCCGGGGGGACCGGATATAGTGAATGCAGGGTCCGGGGAGACCGGATATAGTGAATGCAGGGTCCGGGGAGACCGGATATAGCGAATGCAGGGTCTGGGGGGACCGGATATAGTGAATGCAGGGTCCGGGGAGACCGGATATAGCGAATGCAGGGTCCGGGGAGACCGGATATAGTGAATGCAGGGTCCGGGGGGACCGGATATAGTGAATGCAGGGTCCGGGGAGACCGGATATAGGGAATGCAGGGTCCGGGGAGACCGGATTTACTGAATGCAGGGTCCGAGGAGAGCAGATATAGTGAATGCAGGGTCCAGAGAGACTGGATATAGTGAATGCAGGGTCCGGGGAGACCAGATATAATGAGCGAAGGGTCCGGGAAGACCAGGTATAGTGAATGCAGGGTCCGGGAAGACCAGATATAGTGAATGCAGGGGCCGGGGAGACCAGATATAGTGAATGCAGGGTCCGGGGAGAGCGGATATAGTGAATGCAGGGTCCGGGGAGAACGGATATAGTGAATGCAGGGTTGGGGAGACCAGATATAGTGAATGCATCACTCTGCACCACTTACTACTGACCTCTGAAGTTTGCAGCACTTACTACTGACCCCTGAATTCTGCATCACTTACTACTGACCTCTGAACTCTGCATCACTTACTACTGACCTCTGAACTCCACCTCACTTACTACTGACCTCTGAACTCTGCACCAGTTACTACTGACCTCTGAACTCTGCACCACTTACTACTGACCTCTGAATTTTGCATCACTTACTACCGACCCCTGAACTCTGCACCACTTACTACTGACCCCTGAACTCTGCACCACTTACTACTGATCTCTGACCTCCACCTCACTTACTACTGACCTCTAAACTCTGCATCACTTACTTTTGACCCCTGAACTCTGCATCACTTCCTAATGACCCCTGAACTCTGCATCACTTACTACTGACCTCTGAACTCTGCATCACTTACTACTGACCTCTGAACTCCACCTCACTTACTACTGACCTCTGAACTCTACATCACTTACTACTGACCTCTGAACTCTGCACCACTTACTACTTACCCCTGAACTCTGCATCACTTACTACTGACCTCTGAACTCTGCACCACTTACTACTTACCCCTGAACTCTGCATCACTTACTAATGACCCCTGAATTTCACACCACTTACTACTGACCTCTCAACTCTTCACCATTTACTACACCACCTCTTCACCACCACATATTCACTAGAGACCAGTGACACCACTGAGAATGCAGCCTATCCATTCACTAGAGACCGGTGACATCATTGAGAATGCAGCCTATCCATTCACTAGAGACTAGTGACATCACTGAGAATGCAGCCTATCCCTTCACTAGAGACCGGTGACATCACTGACTATGCAGCCTATCCATTCACTAGAGACCAGTGACATCACTGAGAATGCAGCCTATTCATTCACTAGAGACTAGTGACATCACTGAGAATGCAGCCTATCCCTTCACTAGAGACCGGTGACATCACTGACTATGCAGCCTATCCATTCACTAGAGACCAGTGACATCACTGAGAATGCAGCCTATCCGTTCACTAGAGACCGGTGACATCACTGAGAGTGCAGCCTATCCATTCACTAGAGACCGGTGACATCACTGAGAGTGCAGCCTATCCATTCACTAGAGACCGGTGACATCACTGAGAATGCAGCCTATCCATTCACTAGAGATTGGTGACATCACTGACAATGCAGCCTATCCGTTCACTAGAGACCGATGACATCACTGAGAATGCAGCCTATCCATTCACTAGAGATTGGTGACATCACTGACAATGCAGCCTATCCATTCACTGGAGACAGTGACATCACTGAGAACGCAGCCTATCCATTCACTAGAGACTGATCAAATCACTGAGAATGCAGCCTATCCATTCACTGCAAGCCAGGGAGGTCCCCTCCATGGACAGGTCCTCTTTCCTAGCCGATAATATATTAGGATAAAGGAGAGGGACTTTGCGCTTAGCTCATCAACAACCAAACTTTGCCGCACTCTTCCAAACCATCCATCACCAGACTTCCCAAGTACTCGAGCTGCAACTTACTACCCAAGACGACTTTTCTAAGTAGGAATATGTTTAAAAAGTAAAATCTTTATTGCTCCTTTAAACGCACTGCGCTCCGTGATAAATTCCCGTATTTTGACTGTTAATATGTTTGAATGAAAATTATTTATACATTTCGGTGTGGTTGAACGCTTTTCATTTGATTGCCGCCTGTAGAAATGAAAGCAGAGTAGCAGGAAATTTACATGTCACGCCGTGATGTATACCTAGACGGTGAAATGATCGCGCTGCAGATGAACACCACCTAAAAATCATTTGCATCAAACTGTGACAACTGCAATTTCTGACAAGGCCTCTTAGTTTTTTCCGGGGATAATATCGAGGTAATCTGGCGCGGGAGGGGATGGGGGGGGGGGAGAAGTTGCTCCTTAATACGTTTTAAAAAGCAGGAAGACATTGGGGATGTTGTCATTCGCGGCTGCACGGAGAGCTGCAGATGAAAAGGGAATTTTATTTAAAAATATGCACGTAGGATAAGATGCATGGCATTCATCAGCCCCCATAGTCATGGTTAAGCTGAGATAGCGACAATCCCATATTACCGCCATATGTGCTCAGAAATAAAGACGTGACAATAAAAATGATATCACCGCCCGGTAGAAGCGAATGTACCAAGGAGTTCCAGGCCTGAAAAATAGCCAATTTCTATAAACACAGAGGAACGTAAACATGGGCAAATTTGTATCTTGTCAAAATCAGAAGGATTCCCGGTTAACAGGCCCCCATATGTTCCAATATTTTCTTACAATCCAATTTTAATGAAATGTAATTGTAGAAGTGGCCATTCATGGTCTGTTCCCTTTCTGAATTGACCAGGGGCGGACTGACCATTTGGAAACTTGGACACTGCCCGAGGGCCCGGGGTCAGTAGGGGGCCCCATGAGATGCCCCTGGTACCTTTTTCATAGGCTTTGGGCCCCATGATCCCCTATTGCCCGGGGGCCCCATGAGTTGTCAGTCTGCCCCTGGATTTGACTGTTAAAAGTGAATATTAGAAGAGACAAGAGAGAGATATTAATGGTCTAGAAGTACAGAATTATTTATTTCAGAGTAGAAAACCAAGATAAAAAACTAACGCGTTTCAGGCATTTGTACAGCCCCCCCCCCCTCCATCAGGCCTTAAAGTTATGTCTGGGTAAGGGCCCGTTCACATACATGTTGGGCTGTGCTGGGCAACCTTGCCGAACCTAGTGCCAATGCATAGACAAGCAATTTGCCTTGAGTCCTATTGGTTCAGAATTTCCCCCTTACATTGGTGGTCAGTGGGAAGAATGCTCCTTACATTGGTGGTCAGTGGGAAGAATGCCCCTTACATTGGTGGTCAGTGGGAAGAATGTCCCTTACATTGGAGGTCAGAGGGAAGAATGTCCCTTACATTGGAGGTCAGTGGGAAGAATGCCCCTTACATTGGTGGTCAGTGGGAAGAATGTCCCTTACATTGGAGGTCAGAGGGAAGAATGTCCCTTACATTGGAGGTCAGAGGGAAGAATGTTCCTTACATTGGTGATCAGTGGGAAGAATGCTCCTTACATTGGTGATCAGTGGGAAGAATGCCCCCTACATTGGTGATCAGTGGGAAGAACGTTCCTTACATTGGTGATCAGTGGGAAGAATGTTCCTTACATTGGTGATCAGTGGGAAGAATGTCCCTTACATTGGAGGTCAGTAGGAAGAATATTCCTTACATTGGTGATCAGTGGGAAGAATGTTCCTTACATTGCTAGTCAGTGGGAAGAATACTCCTTACATTGGTGATCAGTGGGAAGAATGTCCCTTACATTGGAGGTCAGTAGGAAGAATATTCCTTACATTGGTGATCAGTGGGAAGAATGTTCCTTACATTGCTAGTCAGTGGGAAGAATACTCCTTACATTGGTGATCAGTGGGAAGAATGCCCCTTACATTGGTGATCAGTGGGAAGAATGCTCCTTACATTGGTGGTCAGTGGGAAGAATGTCCCTTACATTGGTGATCAGTGGGAAGAATGCTCCTTACATTGGTGATCAGTGGGAAGAATACTCCTTACATTGGTGATCAGTGGGAAGAATGTTCCTTACATTGGTGGTCGGTGGGAAGAATGCTCCTTACATTGGTGGTCAGTGAGAAGAATGCTCCTTACATTGGTGATCAGTGAGAAGAATGCTCCTTACATTAGTGATCAGTGGGAAGAATGTCCCTTACATTGGTGATCAGTGGGAAGAATGTCTCTTACATTGGTGATCAGTGGGAAGAATGCTCCTTACATTGGTGATCAGTGGGAAGAATGTCCCTTACATTGGTGATCAGTGGGAAGAATGTTCCTTACATTGGTGATCAGTGAGAAGAATGTCCCTTACATTGGTGATCAGTGGGAAGAATGTTCCTTACATTGGTGGTCAGTGGGAAGAATGTCCCTTACATTGGTGATCAGTGAGAAGAATGCTCCTTACATTAGTGATCAGTGGGAAGAATGTCCCTTACATTGGTGATCAGTGGGAAGAATGTCCCTTACATTGGTGATCAGTGGGAAGAATGCTCCTTACATTGGTGATCAGTGGGAAGAATGATCCTTACATTAGTGATCAGTGGGAAGAATGTCCCTTACATTGGTGATCAGTGGGAAGAATGCACCTTACATTGGTGGTCAGTGAGAAGAATATTCCTTACATTGGTGGTCAGTGGGAAGAATGTCCCTTACATTGGTGGTCAGTGAGAAGAATGTCCCTTACATTGGTGATCAGTGGGAAGAATGCCCCTTACATTGGAGATCAGTGGTAAGAATATTCCTTACATTGGTGATCAGTGGGAAGAATGCTCCTTACATTGGTGGTCATTAGGAAAATGCCCCTTTAGCAGATTTTCCCTTTTGGCCTACTCCACCTTCGGTACCTGTCCCACGACAAATGTGGTCAGGAGAGTGTGGGGGTGCTGGAGGGAGGTGGAGCCAATGGAGCTCAGGGAGGGGTGTCCATGTCTCACCTCCTGCTGAAGGGGATTCAGCTGATGAGGGCTGGGAGAGGGTTAAAGGGAAGAAAAAGAAGAAGAAGAGGACGAGAAGAGCTGCCCTTTCTTCTTCAGAATCAGACCCAGGAGGGGTCCCTCTTGGCAACACCTTTTCAGCTTTGTCAGGTGATGAGATGGAGTCTGATTTATCCATTTCTTTATCATTTATGGATGAGGGGGAGTCACATACTCTGAAGAGAGCTGTTTTGGGCGATGAGAGTTTGGTAGTAGTTAAGAAATATGTATAAGGGGGGGGGGGGGGGGGGTGCAGCGCTAATAAAAATCCACAGGTACTGAGCATCAAAACATTATAACAATATAATGAATAAAGTGACAATGTGCAAATACATGGGCCAGTAGATAGGTGGCCAATATAGTGAAGAAAGTGTCAGACTCTATCGGATGGGATAAGTCCAAAGTGAGAGTGTTGATAAGATCTCAGGTGATCTTCAGATATCGAATAGCTGGAACCGTGGAAGAGGTGACAAAAAATGTATAAAGATTGTGCACTCACCAGATACGCAATCTCAATGCGCATTTGTGATAAATAACCACAAAACATCAGATATCCTCAGGTTGGTCTGGTCAGATCTGGTCATGTCTCCCTCACTAGCTCATGGTACTGCCACACTCGGAAGAGACCGCTCTGTAAATGTAGCAAACTCCCATGGGAGTTCAAAAGAACAGAGGAGGCCAATAGTGCAGTATCTTTAGGATATTTATTCCAAGGAAAAGGCAAATAAGCATATCAGGAGTTTTGCAAACAATACTGACCAGGTAATAACAAGATGGCCGCCGGGGCCCCTCGTGGTGCTGGCAGCGTAGCTTCACACCTGCTGTAGCTCTCCCTCAGGGTGTGACGCTATGCTGCCGGCGCCACGAGGGGCCCCGGCGGCCATCGTGTTACCAAACTACCAAAAGGGAGTGGAGATGTGGTCCCTCCTTTTGGTCTGTTGTGGCTGAACCTTGCAGCAGAGTTGCAGTGCTTTTTAAAACCGATATGGTAACGTGATGGGAGGTAATTGAGGCAGAAATGGGGAGATGCATGGTCTTAGACATCTCTGTTAGGGGGCAGGACCTGCGCCTGATCAATATCTATAGACCACAGTCAAAATGGGGCAGGAAATGCCTCCTCACAAAGATCAAATCCTTCCTTTTTACATCCGAACAGGTTGTCTTTGGAGGTGACTTTAACACCATAATTAGGCCTGAAGACAGGGGAAGCTCCATAGACAGGTTGGGTTATGATAGGATTTTTCTCAGAGATTTGGTTAGACAGGCAGGCCTGGTAGATATGCACATTAAGCACTGCCCTGGAAGCACGGATTTCACATTTCAGAACAGTCAGAGCGGGATAGACAGGTTATTTTTTAAAGGAGAACGCTGCTTTCTCGGCTCCTGAGTTGAAGGCGGTGGAGTTCTCTGACCACTGTATGCTGTCTGTGACTCTGAATGCCTCGGACACTCCACCCAGGGGAAGGGGTGTCTGGAAACTAATTCGGCTCTCATGGATGATGTAGAGGTAAGACGATCCTTTGAGGATTTTTTTCAGGCACATGTTTTTATTCTGGACTTTTGCAGCAGTAAGTCAGAGTGGTGGGAGCTTGTGAAACAAAGGGCACTTGGACTTTTCAAGGCCATAAGTAAGAAGAAGCAGCTTGGTATGTATATTGCCTACCAGCATTTGCAGAGGAAGCTTGATCGTCTTGTCTCGTATGGAAGAGATCCAGGGGAGATCTCTGAAATGAAGCTTCTTCTTAGGAAGTGTCAATATGACCGGCATGCCTCCTTGGTTCTGGAGAGGGATTATGGGAAATATCACTCGTCTGATCGTCAGCAGAACTGTAAGCAAGGCACAGCAGTTAAGATGGTCATTGGCCTGAAAGACAGTACAGGTTTCCTGATGAAGTCTAGATCAGGGATCTTGGAGATCTTTGGGTCGTATTATGCAGACCTCCTGGGAAGAAAGGATATTAGACCGGACAGGATGGAAAGCTTTCTGGATTCTACTCCAGGATTGGGAAGTGGTGCATTGCTTTTGATGAATTTGACAGAACCAATTTCAGCAGATAAGGTAGTTCATGCTATAGACAAGCTGGCTACCAAAAAATCGCCTGGGCCAGATGGATTGAATTTTACAAGTGCTTTAGGTCCATTCTGGCTCCCATTTTAGTAGGGATGTTTAACAGCTGTCCCTCCATGAGGCAATCCGCAGTGAATCTTCTGACAAAAGGTAAAGACACCTCAATGATTGAAAACTGGTGCCCCATCAGTCTTCTCAATGTTGATAGAAAGATCTTGGCAAAGATTCTTGCCTGGTGCTTGTCGTCAGTAGCAGGCAATTTGTTGTCCAGCCATCAGCGCTGTTTGGTCCAAGGTAGAAGTACCTTTTCAGCAGTTTTGGCTATCCAGGAGGCTTTGGAACGATGCAGGGCTGCTGGATGGAGAAAGTACTTGCTGGCATTGGATCAGGAAAAAGCTTTTGATCGAGTGAATTATGAATATCTGTGGTTGCTACTTGGTAAATACGGCCTGCATGGGAGGTTTATAGATTGGCTGAAGACATTATATAGAGGGGCTAAGAGTTTCCCACTTGTTAATGGTTGGGTTGGACGGCCTTTTGAGGTTGGCTTTGGTGTGGGCCAGGGATGTCCTTCGAGCCCCCTGCTATATGCTTTAGCAATCAACCCCTTTGTAAGAAGGCTAGAGGGTGCATCATTGTGGGGAGTGCCTCTGGGCATTGCTGGTGTGCCGCCTTTGAAGGTCCTGGCCTATGCTCATGATGTGTCTGTAATTATCTCTGGGACTGAGGAGGCGCAGGAGGTGGTCTCTGTGATAGAGCAGTACACGGAGGCTTTTGGCTCTAAATTCAACCATGAAAAGAGTGAAGTGTTCTGGATGGGTGAGGAGGGTGAAAGCTTCGAACTTCCGGATGCCTTCCCAGAGACCCAGCAGGAAATTAAAGTGTTGGGCATCAAATTTGGCCCTGGTGACTATGGTCATCGAAACTGGGAAAGCAGGTTGGTAGATGCCAATGCCAAAGTAGCAAGCTGGAAGAGATGGAGTTTCTCCTTGACGGACAGGATTAAAACTTACCTTATCCCAATCTTTTTATATGTCAGCTTCGTCTGTATCTTGCCCGTATCTCTCTATGCACGGGTCTACAGCTGTTTTTTCCAACTGTTATGGGGAAATAGGTTGAACCTGATCAAACACAATGTAACTTACCTGTCCAGGAGGGAGGGTGGCCTAGGAATGGTCAACCTGATAGTTTTCTTTTCTTTGCTCTTTCAAAAGTACAATCTTGGTAATATGTTAGCAGAGACCCCATCAGGGTGGGTGGGTATTTTTCTGTCTTGGTTTAAACCCTTTCTGTGTTGCTGGGAAGATGGTGGGCCAGTGAAAAGTCTGAGAGTCCGACATGGCAAGCTCCCGGCTTATGTTGCCCCATGTCTGAAAATACTTCGGCAGTGGCAGGTGACAGTGGAGGATATCCGGTCCCTCCCCAGGAAGCTTCTGGAGGAGAGAATTTCAGCTTCTGCTTTCAGTGTGTCACTGGCCTTAAAGGATTGCCCAGGCTCCGTAATGAGGGAGGGATTGCATTTAATTAACTTGGAGAGAATCCCTTTGAAGTTTAGGGATCAAGCCTGGCTCGCTTTCCATGGAAGGCTCTATGTGAGAGGGAACCTGAAGCACCCCCCTGTGGATGATTGGGATTGTCCTAGAGCAGAGTGTGTTGGTAAAGTGGAGTCTATGGACCACTTTCTGCTCCAGTGTCCCTTTAACATAGAGGTGTATAAAAGGGTGGGGAGGGTTCTGGGCATCCCCTTTCTCTATCGCAGGAATTATGCAGAGTGGGTGTACGGGGCATTTCCAGCTCACTGGGACTTGGATTTGGATACACTTTTTTTAGTTAGTATAGTTCTTCGTTACTTCACATGGAATGCACTGTGTCAGATTACCCTGTGGAAGAAATTCCTCCCTGTAGAGGTGGTGGTTGGGTGAGGTTGGGAAGATTTGGGGTCTTGAAAAGGGCAGGGAGACTCAGGCGGTCTGGATAAGGGCATGGAGGAATATCAGACCTGCCTTTGGTGAACTGTCCATCTCTGGTTGAGGGGCTCTTTTCTTATGCTGTTCTTTTCACTCCCTTACTTTTTGTTGGTTAAAATATTCTTTTTGAAGAAGGGCTGCATCCATAAGGGGGGTGGGGTTGTTTCTTGACCTCTCAGGTTTGATGTCTGGTGTAGTGATGTGAGTTGTAGTAAGGTTTGTTTCCCCCCCAGTAATGACATGTTCATTTCTGAGAGGTTTGCTTTTGTCTGACAGCAGATTTTGCTATATTTTTCATTTTTGTGTAAATATGTATATACTTATTTATTTTTGTATATTCTGTATATTATTTTATGTTTATTGATTGCAAGAATTTTAATAAAGAAAAATTGGGAAGAATGCCTCTTACATTGGTGGTCAGTGGAAAGAATGCCCCCCTTATAGTGATGGCCAGTGGGTAAATGCCCCTTACATTAGTGGTCAGTGGGAAAATACCCCTCAGATTGGTGCTCAGTGGGGAAAATGCCCGTAATTTGGGGGTAAGTGGGAAAAAGTAGCTTACATTGGTGGTCAGTGGGAAAATACCCCTCACATTGGTGCTCAGTGGGGAAAATGCCCGTAATTTGGGGGTAAGTGGGAAAAAGCAGCTTACATTGGTGGTCAGGGGGAAAATGCTCCTCTTACATTATGAAGAAAGCTCACCCTTTCAGTGGTAGCTAGTGATGGTCAGAATGCAGTGGAGATCAAAATGCCACCATTTCAGACAGATAAAAGGATAATTGGTGGCATGCAGTTTGCTGCCAAGTGGCATTGGCCCCTGGGACTATTCCGGCACTATCAGACCGGATAGTCCAGTGAAAAATCTGGCAGAGTGGTATGGATTAGAGAATTGTACCTTTGTTTATGATGTGCAGGGAGATACAGTACAGCCAGTGAAATTCAAAGTGCTTCAGCCATTACAGCCTTAATCATGATCATTAAGTCAAGTCAATCAGCCGCAGCTCAAGAAGCCCCCTACCAACCTCTTGGTGGAACCCTAGGTTTTTCATGGATTCCCTGATTAGGAATGGCTACTTTAAAGAACTGTTTGGGTGGTGCGCTCTGGAGAAAAAAAAAACCTCTCTAGCAATACACACTAAACTGAACATCTGCAGAATGTCTAAGGTTCAGTCTGTCTTATCAGGAGATAAGATGTGGACATTTGAACAAGAGGAGGAGCAGAGAAGTCAGGATCAAATGGCCTTTTTACACAATGCAGAGGATTAACCCATTAGGTTCCACAGTGAGTATAACAAGCATGCTTTACTGCATCTACAGACTGATTTTACTGTAGTGGGTTTAGTAACACTTTAATTGCCATTTTAACCAATTCAATACCGGGCAATTTTACCCCTTCCTGCCCAGGCCATTTTTCAGGTTTCAGCGCTCTCACACTTTGAATGACAATTGCGCGGTCATACAACACTGTACCCAAACTAAAATTTTATCATTTTCTTCACACAACTAGAGCTTTCTTTTGGTGGTATTTAATCACTGCCGGGGTTTTTATCTTTTGCTAAATTAACAAAAAAAGACCAAAAATTTTGAAAAAAAAACACGTTTTTCTTTGTTTCTGTTATAAAAGTTTACAAATAAATAATTGTTCTTCATAAATTTAGGCCGAGATGTATTCTGCTACATGTCTTTGGTGAAAATAACCCAAATTAGGATGTATTATTTAGTTTGTAGGAAAGTTATAGAGTTCACAAACTATGGTATAGATCTGAAAATTGATCAATCCTGAAGTATTGACGGCCAATCTAATTTCTTGAGGTCCAAGAATGTCAGAACAGTACAGATATCCCCAAATGTCAGAACAGTACAGATATCCCCCAAATTACCCCTTTTTGTAAAGTAGACAGTCTGACGTACTTCATAAGAGGAATGGCGAGTTTTTTGAAGTTGTATTTTTTTTGTCATAATTTTTCGGAAAATTAAAAAATTAAAAAAATTATTTTCACTATTTTTTTTTTTTACATACTGTCACTAGTGCAGTACAGCGTCATCATATAACTGGCATGGCGGTGAACAGGGACACTGACTGGTGACAGTATGAAAAAAAAAAAATATATTTTTATTTATTTTTTATTTTTTTATTATTTTTAATTTTTTATTACATTTTTTTTTTTTTTTTAAGATTGTTTTTCAGATTTTACTATGACCAAAGTAGTACAATGTTACCATAGTACCATTGTACTACTTTGGGGAAGTGATCAGTATTTTTTTTTTGTTTTTTTTTTTACACAATTTGCTTATAGCAAAGAATTACTTTTTTTTTTTTTTTTTTGTGCTTAGCTGTGATTTGGCCATAGCTAATCACATGACATGTGCATGTGACCTGCTGTGACCATTCACAGCTAGACACTAGTATACAATGGATGGCATGAATTAAGCCATCCATTGTATACAACTGTCATGTGACCTGCTGTGATTGGTCACAGCAGGTCACATGGTACCGGCAACAGGGGCCGATACTCAGATCTGTCATTGGCCGTGTCCGAGGTACATGGTCAGTGATAGATTGCGCCGCTGCGTGGCTCTGCAACCGCACGAACTGCGCATGTGCGGGACCACGCCAAATGGCGTACACCCCAGAAAGCTAATGCATTTTTGCGGCTGTCAAACGGCTATAGGCCGGGCGGCTAATGGTTAACCCATGTGTGTCACTTTGTGTGTCTATACCAAAGCCAAACATTCCTGGAAATGGAAACTTGATCAGGGCCTAATAGGTGATTTCTGTTATCATTATGATTTTAAAAGGAGCCAAACAACTATGTGATAATAAATGGCTTCATATGATCACTAATTCTAAATAAAAGACCATTTTTTGGCATGATCAGTCATATTTTCAATATAAATGCCAAAATTTCACATTTTCTGTCAGGGTGTGCAAACTTTTGAGCAGCACTTTAAGTAGGCTCTATTTAAGGGCCTGTTTGTGTTCAAGAGCTCCATAACCAGAGCTTTTGTGCCGTACAGGATACAGTAATTTCCACAAGTGATTGATTGATTATTGCTGCTTTATAAACAAACCACTTCAAAATTGTCCTTTTGTGGGAGTGCTTTGTGGCCCCACCTTTTGAGCATGTTATTCATATGCCTTGTATTTAAATGGAATATGCAGTGTTCTAAGTTGATAAACCAGAAACGAATTCCCCTGCACTCTAGGACCCAGGCGGGTGGCGGATGGATGGAACCAGAACTGGAAAAATCGACCATCAGTACATATAGAGTTGTGCAGCTCCAAACAAGGCTGGGGAAGCCCGACCAATACTGCAAAGCGTAACAAAAACGAGAAGCGAACCAACCTTGCGCATTACCTCAGAAACCAAAATGTATTAATTATAAAATGATACTCACAAACAGCGAATAAAATCAGGCATGTAAGTCCTCAGAGGGACATGAAAGATAAGGAGCCAGCGTGAATCCCATCATGGGGGTAGACACTCAGTACAGCTGATGCGTTTCGAAGGGCATCCCTTCTTTATCAGAGCTAACTGAACTGAGAGTGATCACACCCATATATACCCAAGGACTGAAATTTGTCTCTCCCCACTGGGTTGGGCAGTCTCAGGCTGGGAGGAGGGGCCAAGGTGTCATCAAAATGCAATATCTATTTGTAATGCCATCAGAAAAATATGATTTGCCGGGACAGTCATGCTTTTTACTAAACTGTCCCGTGATTGCCGTGTCACGGTCCGCATCCTGGAACCTGTACTGTGTACTCCTGATACCATCATTGTGCTCTCCTGACTTCCCCAAAACCCCCCTACCCTGTACGGTGTCCTTCTGCATCTCCCATCCCCCATATTGTGCCCTTGGTGTTGATTAGTCTTTGATTTATGGCAAGTTTTCCTATTGTTTAAAATCTATTTTATTGAAACTACTAATAAATATATGTTTAATTCTATCAACTATTTTACTTTAATTCTTGAGAGTAGGTGCATGGCAGACTGGTAGAGGCCCCAGTGCATTACTTTGCCCAGGGGCCTATTATGCTGTTAAGAAGTCCCTGGTCGAAGTACAACCCTCATGGAAGAAAAACATATCTGAAATATATTTGAAAAATATTCTCCCCAAATATATTGACATATATTTGAAATACTACAATTCAAATTTCAAAATATATATAGCTGAAACTCGAAAAATTCTTATATTGTGCAAAAATTCATTTATTTCAGTGCAGCAACTTAAAAGGTGAAACTAATATATGAGATAGACTCATTACATGCAAAGCAAGATAGTTCAAGCCGTGATTTGTAATCATTGTGATGATTATGGTTTACAGCTCATGAAAACCCCAAATCCACAATCTCAGAAAATGAGAATATTGTGAAAAGGTGGAATATTCTCGGCTCAAAGTGTCCCACTCTAATCAGCTAATTAAGCCATAACACCTGCAAAGGGTTCCTGAGCCTTTAAATGGTCTCTCAGTCTGGTTCAGTAGGAATCACAATCATGGGAAAGACTGCTGACCTGACACCATCATTGACACCCTCCATAAGGAGGGAAAGCCTCAAAAGGTAATTGCAAAAGAAGTTGGATGTTCTCAAAGTGCTGTATCAAAGCACATTAATAGAAAGTTATGTGGAAGGGAAAAGTGTGGAAGAAAAAGCTGCACAAGCAGCAGGGATGACAGCAGCCTGGAGAGGATTGTCAGGAAAAGGCCATTCAAAAGTGTTGGGGACTTTCACAAGGAGTGGACTGAGGCTGGAGTCAGTGCATCAAGAGCCACCACACACAGACAGATCCTGGACATGGGCTTCAAATGTCGTATTCCTCTTGTCAAGCTGCTCCTGAACAACAAACAATGTCAGAAGCGTCTTACCTGGGCTAAAGAAAAACAGACCTGGTCTGTTGCTCCTCTTCCAAAGTCCTCTTTTCTGATGAGAGCAACTTTTGCATCTCATTTGGAAACCAAGGACCCCGAGTATGGAGGAAGAATGGAGAGGCCCAAGGACCCCGAGTATGGAGGAAGAATGGAGAGGCACAAGGACCCCGAGTATGGAGGAAGAATGGAGAGGCACAAGGACCCCAAGTATGGAGGAAGAATGGAGAGGCCCAAGGACCCCGAGTATGGAGGAAGAATGGAGAGGCCCAAGGACCCCGAGTATGGAGGAAGAATGGAGAGGCACAAGGACCCCGAGTATGGAGGAAGAATGGAGAGGCACACATTGTAAGATGCTTGAAGTCCAGTGTGAAGTTTCCACAGTCTGTGTTCATTTGGGGAGCCATGTCATCTGTTGTTGTTGGTCCACTGTGCTTCATTAAGTCCAGGGTCAACGCAGCCGTCTACCAGGAGATTTTGGAGCACTTCATGCTTCCTTCCGCTGACAAACTTTATGGGGATGCTGCCTTCATTTTTCAGCAGGACTTGGCACCTGCCCACACTGCCAAAAGCACCAAAACCTGGTTCAATGACCGTGGGATTATTGTCCTTGATTGGCCAGCAAACTCGCCTGACCTGAACCCCATAGAGAATCTATGAGGCATTGCCAAGAGAAAGATGAGAGACATGAGACCAAACAATGCAGAAGAGCTGAAGGCCGCTATTGAAGCATCCTGGTCTTCCATAACACCTCAGCAGTGCCACAGGCTGATAGCTTCCATGCCACGCCGCATTGAGGCAGTAATTGCTGCAAAAGGGGCCCAAACCAAGTACTGAGTACATATGCATGCTTTTACTTTTCAGAGGTCCAATATTGTTCTATGTACAATCCTTGTTTTATTGATTGCATGTAATATTCTCATTTTCTGAGATTGTGGATTTGGGGTGTTCATGAGCTGTAAGCCATAATCATCACAATGATGACAAATCACGGCTTGAACTATCTTGCTTTGCATGTAATGAGTCTATCTCATATATTAGTTTCACCTTTTAAGTTGCATTACTGAAATAAATGAACTTTTGCACGATATTCTAATTTTTTGAGTTCTACCTGTACATGATTTTGCACAGGAGGGCTGCCCTGTAGCAGTAAAACTGCTATAGGGTGGTCTTCAAGTATAAAATACATTTTATTGTTCCTTAATAGTTCCATAGGTGCCACTATTATGGCCTGGGCGCACGTTATGTGCGAATGACTGTCGCGTTGGTTTGTGTTGTACACCCACGATACGGTGCAATGTAACGATGCATCACAGTGTTTAAGGTTTTTCTTTTATTTTTTAACTAAAAACAATTCATTCAGCTCTTTGCACAGCAGAGCATTGCAACACACTGACGTATAATACGTTTTATCTGCGTTGTGTTGCAAAAAAATGCGTTCATGCTGATTTCTAAGTTCTTTTGTTGTTTTTTTTTTTTTTTTTTTTTAAGATGCAGTTTGTTTTCTCCTATTTTTGTGTATCTGAATTAATATCCTTCATGTACTTTTCAAGAAGGATTTTCTGCACGTGTGCCTCTGTATAGTTTAATTTCATTAAATTCATGGGCGACGCTCCCTCTCCTTTTTATTTTCCTCACCCCATTTAGAA
The DNA here is from genome assembly GCF_062004578.1 of Staurois parvus. Lineage (NCBI taxonomy): Eukaryota > Metazoa > Chordata > Amphibia > Anura > Ranidae > Staurois > Staurois parvus. The sequence goes on from NW_028318505.1 coordinate 265,318, forward strand.
TGGACACATCCGGGGAGAGGGGGGGACGCAATCAAAGAGCACGCGCCTTGGGCGATCGTCCGTCCATTTACTCCTTCTATATGAATATTTGCTCCTCATAGTCAGACTACGGGGAATATTAGCATTTGAATAAATTATTCATCGCCTTCCTGAGAAATCATGGCGATGGCTTCTCCGGAATTATAACGCGACGATCCGCCTTGCCGCAGAAAAGGGAAGGCTGTCATTTTTTCTTCAATTACAAAAGGCAAATATTTATTATTTATAAGTATTCACCTTGTATAGGCTTAACTGTTATTTATGAACCTGTTGCATAGTGATTTGAAATGTAACTCATTATTTTTAGCCTTAGGGTGTTGTAAAGGAAGACCGGCTTTATTTAATGGTGCTCTGTTAGGCAGTGCAATTACACTGTAATCATTATGTAGAATGTGCTATTAATTAAACCAATTTCTGGCTAGAACATTCTCTTCTGCAGGGCTTAATCTTAATCTTCTGGCATCCTTCACGCTGTTTTTCATGAATTAACCCGCTGCGGGATGAGCTGGATGAAGGCATGTCTTACAGGATCTTACAGGATTCTGATTACCACTGTGATGGGACTTCTGAAAGGGCTACTCTACCCGTAACAACTTCCTCACATAGGGAAGCCTTTTAATTCGGGGAGGGCTGGGAACCAATGTCCTTGGTGGGAAAACATGACCAAGTGGTCCTTTCATGGTAGAGACAGATTTATATAGGTTAAAGTAGGTGTTCCAAGCAAAGTGTGCCTTAGTTATTGTTGGGCATGGTGAAAATTGGATGTTCCTAGAGGACCTGGTTTAGGGCTTGTGTCAATAGGCTTTTGTTCACTTCAAATGGGTTTTGTAATTCCATACAAGTCTCTGTGGATGCAAAACCAGCCTAAAGCAGGTCAGATGCATGCTAATGGGCAATGTTCTGCTTCATGCATGGCCATAGCAGGCAGCCGGAGCACCTCTGACAATGACTAACCTTCTGGGCATTCCAGACTGCCCAACCCAGATGAGAGGGTCCAGTTTCAGTCCCAGGGTATGTATGGTAGAGAGCACTCATTGTTCAGTTAGCTCTGAAGAAGAAGGGATGCTGTTCGAAACACGTCAGGCGTACTCTGAGTGTCTACCCCTACGATGTGACTCGCACAGGCTTCACATTTCTAAAGTTCCTTTGAGGACTTACATGCTTGATTTAGTTTGTTGTTTTTGAGTATCATTCTGAATTTAATAAAATTATGATTTACTGAGGTAATGCGCAAGGTTGGTGCGCTCTCTTTTTGTTTCACTTTGCAGTACTGGTCGGGCTTCCCCAGCCTTGTTTAGAGCTGCACAACCCTATATGCATTGGTGGTCGAATTTTTCAAGTTCTGGTTCCATCCATCCACCCTTATTCTGGGTCATAGAGCGCAGGAGAGGTCATTTCTGGTTCCATTCCAGACCTTGCCCTGTAGCTCTCATTCTCTCTCAATGTGCTGATGGTGGCCAAAGACTGGACCCCCTATCCACCCTACTGGATGCATGACCAAACCCCCTCACTCCCAGGGGCATCCAGACACTGGCCCATCTTCTCCCAGGGCTCCACAGCCAGGTGACATCAGTGGCAGCTCTTGTTCTTTCTCACCACATCTACTGCAACGCCTGAATAACTGCACACTGAGGCCGCACGTTTATCAGCTTCTTTACTGAAGAATGTAAAGTAGAAATACAACCATTTCTGCTCTTGCACTCTGACACAGTCCCGCATGACTCTTCAAACTCTACAGACTCTCATGCGTCTCTCTACAAATACTGTCATAAGTTTTTTTTAAGGCGGGTGATGCATCGCTGTGCCCAACTCAGGGGAACCCCCTCCTGGGGAATAAAGGATCAAAGTCACGGCCCCTTAGGTGATCATCTCTCACATGGCAACCCTTCCCATGGCCAGGGCTCTCTCTCTCCCTCAACTAAGCTCCTCTCACCGTATTTAAGGGGATGCTCCCAGGAAAAAAGTCAACTTTCCCTACTTCCTGGAAGAATTTAAAACAGCCACAATTTTCAGTTGGCTAGCTAACGTTCAGCTGCCTACATGCAGGTTAGAAGGTCAACTGCAGGTCAGAGCTACCTGCCAACTATTTCTGAATGATCTCAAAAGCATTGAAATCTGATGTCAAACGATGCCATCAAGCCCAAAACCCACCGACACAGGATGTCAGGGTCCTGTCCACAGCAGGAGTTCTGGAAGATCTGGCATTTCTGCCAGTACTCTACATGGCCGCAGAAGGACACATCAGCCTCAGTCTGGTGCCAGACGGCCTTTATAAGGAGGCTCATCACTTCCTCTGGTTGCTGGATGATCTCTAGCTCCCCGTGCCCTGTTCCTGGTTCCTGTTTCCTGTGATTCTGACTTGTGATTTCCTGTTACCGACTTGGCTTGCTCCTGGACCTGTCTACTCTGATTTACCCCTGATCTGACCTCGGCTTGGCTTACGGATACTCTCTCCCTCTCGCTCCTCTGTGTATGACCTCGGCTTTCCCATCTGACTATGTCTACTCTGATTCCCACCTGGTACCTGACCTTGGCTTGAACTGACTACCCAGTAAACATCTAAATCCTGGAAGGGCTTGCATACCACGCACAGGCTCCTCCTGTCTGCAGACCTATCTCCGAGCACCAGCTGTGCTTCTGAGTGGACCACCAACCAGCACTCCTACAGGCGACCTGTGCAACTTTGGGCCTGACTCCCACTGTCCCACTCTCAGGGGAGTCCGGAACTTAGCCACAAGGGAAGCCCTCTCTCCATTGGCCTCCAGGTACATGATACAGGACCTTATTAAGACATACAATTTTACATCTTCCAACATAATTTTTCTTAGTGGTTCTCATCATTTGGCTACAGGATATCTCAGAAGTCAGCACTGGAAGACTTCCCTCTCTAACATTGATTGCAGGTCTAAATGAGAAGAAAATGGTATGAATTGCATAGTACCTCCATCTAGGGCCACCAGCCCAACATACTATATCTTCTTAGTACAAGCCCAGGGGGAAAAATACCACTTATCCCAACCAGGACCTCTAAAAACATGGCTGTAAGACTACCTCCTCCCACCCCAGAATATATATTACAGGCTACTAGCCTGGCCTTTCAGCCAAACTGCTTCCATCATCAGCTGTTGAGTTTTCCATATACCTAAGGAGAAGTTATTAGAGGAAGTCTGTGGTGGCAAGTGGCTCAGGTGGCAGAAAAATCTCAACCTATGAAGCCATGACAGGGATCAAACCTTTTCAAGCACTCAAAACAGGGAAATCCCTTTTGGCTTATGATCTTTGGGAACTTCCTTGTTCTTTGGACATACAGGACATACAGGAACAGATCATATTGCTCAGAGGAATTGGTCTCTTTGGTCTCTTTCTGCAGTTTACTGGTATGAGTAACAGATCTCATCAATCCAGGTCATGGTATAGCTAGTATGTAAGTAGGTGGGTGGTACCTCCACCATGTTCCTTTCCTCTTTGGGTGCCAAGTCTGGAGCACAATAGAGGCTTCCCTGGGGTGCTTTCTTCTGGGCTATGCTAGGCACCTGTAACAGGATCACTCTACTTTACCCATGGGGTACCTTTACTCTCTGCCATTTTTATCAATGCCCTGGGACAATGCTGAGGCTGCCATCAGGAAATACTCAACCTTAAGAGGCCATGAACATGCATTGGTACTCCAGCACAACAACTGTTCTCCAGTTAACTCTTTGATCCCTGTGCCAATGCACACCTTCACTGTTGACTTGCAATTAGGAGGGACATACTGGACCTTGTCCACATCCAGCTGTCCAGTGTTTTCCACTACCTCTTTCGGTAGCAGAATGGGCCCTGCCATGCACCTAGCAAGGGCTCGGTATGTGCACTTAACTTAACTCCTGAGCTTCTGTATCTGTGTACAGGATGGGAACCTCTGCGGCGAAGATCTGCTTCCGTTGCTAAGGCAGGCAGACCGCTGGCAGAAGGAGTGCCGACAACATCTTCCTTGCTGCTAGAGGCCATTTCACCTGCAACAGGTAGACGCTAACGACAGGCTGTTTAACTGACTGTTGGCTTCCATTACCCTTGGTAACCACTTGATTGACTTCACACCAGGATGTATTAGTATAGTGTCTTCATACCCCAATGTGTCCAGTGACTCAAAACTGTAAACCAGGCATCAGGGGTGGCGGGTACTTGCACTGCACTCCTTTAATAACTTCAGACCAAGCAGAAAGCAAAGTTTCAATGATTTACTTATAAAATCCACATGCACAAGAACAGTCCTTTTCCCAACATCCCTAATCCCTGACTCAGGCTTGTGTGCTGCCCTGGCATACCTGCAGATGGTGAAGTCCATTAATAGTAAACTCCATGGTTATCTGTAGAGTCCAGCAGCTGGTGTCTTCCACCAATGGTCCTGCCTACATAATGGTGAATATAATCCTATGGCATACATGTGTGTGCGTGTGTGCCTTCAGCTCCAGACCACTGTCCCTTATATAAGCACAAGGTCAGACCCAAAGAGCCCACCAAGCAAAAGACCCAGGAAACATGTGTAGCACTCTCATTGTTTAGCTAGTGGGAGCTAGAGTCTTGATTGTCAGTAAGGAAGGCTGAGTAGCCGCCTGGGTGTAATAGCCAGAAGGTCAAATCCTGGTCAGGAACTGAGAGGCTCTGCAAGCCAGCCCATATGGAATTTCCCCCTGTTCTATGGCTGTGGAGGAAGACTCTAGAGGCAGTGAGTGGATCTGAGGAGTGGCTAGCTGCACTTTTGAGGGGTCCTAGCCAATCCACAACAGGGGATTGGCAAAGAGCTGGGGCACCTCTAAAGTGTTGGAGCCTGCTCAGTAGCAGGAGAGGAGAAGGAAGATAGAGAGGAGGATGTGAGGCTGAAGGATGGAGGCTGTGAGGAGGCCCAGAGGGATTGGCCCTACCTGCAGGCCTTGAGCTGGAAAGGAGGAAAGCTCAGAGCTCACTGGGCCCTTGAAAGAGGACCACATGTATGGCAGGGCACTAGTGGCCTAGGTGATAGACCTGGTAGCAGCCATCAATCCACGAGCGGTACAGGAGAGGATCTGAGTAACTACACCTACACCCCCTGGTGGGATAGGGGAAGGAGCACACTGGTGGAAATCCAGATTAGCCACCTACCAGTGACTGTTTATCTTTTAAAGTACCAGGCACAAGATCCCCTGTTCAGGGATACCGCAAGAGTACTGGGTGAAGAGGAGAAGTTCATCTAGGGTCTGGAATGGTACATTAAAGAGACTCTGGCTAGCTCTCCAGCAGAGATTGTACTGCAGACAAGGCTTGTAAATAGTTCCAGAAAGTTGTCCTCAGTTTATCAGTTCTTTGGGCATCCTGTACACCTTATCCCAGTTCAAATCCCCCAAATAAAACAACAAAACCAAAGCTCAAGGACTGATTTCTGACTCTGGATGCAAGCTTTTGTGAAGATGTGTGATGCTTGGCTGTGCAGGGCTATAAGAGGCAGGGGCTGACTAACCATTTGGAAACTCGGGCACTGCCTGAGGGCCCGGGGTCAGTAGGGGGCCCCATGAGATGCCCCTGGTACCTTTTTCATAGGCTTTTTTGAGTTTGGGAAAGGACACAGGGGCCCATGATCCCCTATTGCCCGGGGACCCCATGAGTTGTCAGTCTGCCCCGATAGGAGGACTCACATTTTCTAGTGACTCCTAATGGGGTAGTGCTACACGTGTTAACTCCCAATATCCCTTCCAGGGCGGTACCTAACTCAGCTAAATTGTAACCTGCTTACAAGTAGTAGTTAGTCCTGGCAGTACTAGGGTTGTTGGCTCGAATCCCAACCACGGCACCACCTCCCTGGAGTTTGCATGTTCTCCCTGTGCCTGTGTGGGTTTCCTCCAGGTACTCCGGTTTCCTCCCACACTCCAAAGACATGCTGGTAGGTGAATTGGAACCTGTGTAAATTGTCCCTAATATGTGTATGTATGAATGTGAGTTAGGGACCTTAGATTGTACACCCCTTGAGGGTTAGGGACTGATGGGAATGTACAATATATATGTAAAGCGCTGCGTAAATTATATTAGTACATTATAAGTACCTGTAATAAATAAATATGGGATTTTAGCGATTGGATTTAAATAAACTTTGGGGCTCATTCACGCCATCCACATTGGACTATGCTGTGCAACACAGTCCCAATGCATAGACAAGAAAATTTTCCCCAGCTAATTAATTGCAGGGATCAGGGTGATGTTTGGGTGGTTACTGCATATTTGGAGGCGGGGTCTGTGTAGGACCAACCCCTAAGGTGGGTGTTATAGGCAGTCCCCACATATTTAGAGGTGGGGTCAGGGTGGGACTAACCTGTAAAATGGGCATTTGTTGAGTTCACACCAACTCACTACATTGTGTATTCTAAAAGATTAGGACTTTTTTCACAGATCAACGCCTTCAGACGCGCTATGACGCAACGCAATGCCTTGATATGCAGAGTTAAAGTAAAACTTCAGTAGGCCTCCTCTGGGTCCTGATATAGCTCATCGCACATCTGAGCATGGGCAGGTGATTTTCCGCACACGTGCAAAGACAGGGAAGGTTTTGGACTCCCCTGCTAGTGCATGTACGCAAATGGCCAGGGCAACTGGCCTCAGGGATCAAGCCCTGTGGCACATCTGCACAGGGGGTAGGGAGGACTTCTAGCCTAGATAAGCAATGTGGAAGGAAGCAGACGAAATAAAGTACTTCGCAAAAAAAAAGGCCAATTTCAAGAGGGACTGGGTAGTGCCAGGGCTGCACCACATCACCTTTAGGCCCCAGTCAGATCTTGTGTTTTTTTAAAATGCAATTTGCGCTTATTTCTGCATTCACTTCAATGGGCTGCCCTGTGTGCGGTTGTCACCAAAAAGAAGTTCCTGCTCCTTTTTGGGCAAAAAGCTTAGCATGATTTTAACTAGTTGCCGACCGCAGATAGCGGAATGACGGCTGCACTGCGGCCGGCCAGTTCTGGGTGGACGTCATATGACGTCCTCCCAGAACGCGCTCTCCTGGCCAGGGGGCGCGCACCCGGCAATCTCCGTGATCGCTGTGTCCTACGGACACAGCTGATCACGTGATGTGGTAAAAGGCCAATCACAGCCGTCTTTTACCACGTGATCAGCGGTGTCCAATGACACGCTGATCACAGGGAAATGCAAGTGCCGGTTCTCGGCTGCACTTTCCTCACGCTGTCAGATCGTGAGGAAAGTACTGCCAAGAACCGGCAGTTGTCAGAGCGAGGATCGGCACCGATCATCAGGGCACTGATGATCAGTGCCCTGATGATCGGTGCCCAGCAGTGCCACCCACAAGTTCCGCCCACCTGTGCCCAGCAGTGCGCCCACTAGCTCCGCCCACCTGTGCCCAGCAGATCACCCACCTGTGCCCAGCAGTGCATCCACCTGTGCCCAGCAGTACACCCACCTGTGCCACTCTGCAGTGTCACACACCTGTGCCCAGAAGTGCCACCTACCTGAGCCCAGCAGTGTCACCCACCTGTGCCCACCCACCTGTGCCCACCAGTGCCACCCACCTGTGCCCACCAGTGCCACCCACCTGTGCCCACCCACCAGTGCTGCCCACCAATGCCACCCACCAGTGCAGCCCAGCAGTGCTGCCAGTCAGTGCCACCAGTCAGTGCCCAGCGGTTGTGCCAGTCAGTGCCGCCAGTCAGTGCCCAGCAGTGATGCCAGTCAGTGCCGTCTATCAGTACCCATCATCAGTGTCACCTATTAGTGCCGCCTATCAGTGCTGCATTTTAGTGCCGCCTATCCGTGACACCTCATTAGTGCTGTCTATCAGTGCCGCCTATCCGTGCCACCTCATTAGTACTGCCTATCAGTGCCCTTTACTGCTGCCTATCAGTGCCCATCAGTGCCGCCTATCAGTGCCCATCAGTGCTGCCTCATCAACGCACATCAGTGAAGGAGAAAAATTACCTGTTTGAAAAATTTTATAATAGAAACAAAGAAACTTTTTTTTTTTCAAATTTTTTGCAATTTTTTTATTTATAGCGCAAAAAGTAAAGCGCCCAGCGGCGATTAAATACCACCAAAAGAAAGCTCTATTTGTGAGAAAAAAATGATCAAAATTTCATATGGGTACAATGTTGCATGACCGCGCAATTGTCAATCAAAGTGCGGCAGCGCTGAAAGCTGAAAATTGGCCTGATAAATAAGGGGGTATAAGTGCCTGGTAGGCAAGTGGTTAAAGGATACGTTCACCTTTTGGACAAAAGTAATAAATGCACATTTTTTTGCAGATATAAAAATATGCATTTATTATTTTTGTCTGAAGGAGCCAGGAAAGCATTGCACCAGCGATCAGTAGATCGCTGATGCCATGCAGGTCTCCTGCAGACCTATACAAAAAAAAGGGGGACAGGAAAAGGCCGGGGAGTACATATCCCCCCTTATGTATTATACATGGAGATCATATCCCCCCTTATGTATTATACATGGAGATCATATCCCCCTTATGTATTATACATGGAGATCATATCCCCCCTTATGTGTTATACATGGAGATCATATCCCCCCCTTATGTATTATACATGGAGATCATATCCCCCCTTATGTATTATACATGGAGATCATATCCCCCTTATGTATTATACATGGAGATCATATCCCCCTTATGTATTATACATGGAGATCATATCCCCCCTTATGTATTATACATGGAGATCATATCCCCCCTTATGTATTATACATGGAGATCATATCCCCCCTTATGTATTATACATGGAGATCATATCCCCCCTTATGTATTATACATGGAGATCATATCCCCCCTTATGTATTATACATGGAGATCATATCCCCCTTATGTATTATACATGGAGATCATATCCCCCCCTTATGTATTATACATGGAGATCATATCCCCCCTTATGTATTATACATGGAGATCATATCCCCCCTTATGTATTATACATGTAGATCATATCCCCCCTTATGTATTATACATGGAGATCATATCCCCCCTTATGTATTATACATGGAGATCATATCCCCCCTTATGTATTATACATGGAGATCATATCCCCCTTATGTATTATACATGGTGATCATATCCCCCCTTATGTATTATACATGGAGATCATATCCCCCCTTATGTATTATACATGGAGATCATATCCCCCCTTATGTATTATACATGGAGATCATATCCCCCCTTATGTATTATACATGGAGATCATATCCCCCCTTATGTATTATACATGGAGATCATATCCCCCCCTTATGTATTATACATGGAGATCATATCCCCCCTTATGTGTTATACATGGAGATCATATCCCCCCTTATGTATTATACATGGAGATCATATCCCCCCTTATGTATTATACATGGAGATCATATCCCCCCTTATGTATTATACATGGTGATCATATCCCCCTTATGTATTATACATGGAGATCATATCCCCCCTTATGTATTATACATGGAGATCATATCCCCCCTTATGTATTATACATGGAGATCATATCCCCCCTTATGTATTATACATGGAGATCATATCCCCCTTATGTATTATACATGGTGATCATATCCCCCCTTATGTATTATACATGGAGATCATATCCCCCCTTATGTATTATACATGGAGATCATATCCCCCCTTATGTATTATACATGGAGATCATATCCCCCCTTATGTATTATACATGGTGATCATATCCCCCTTATGTATTATACATGGAGATCATATCCCCCATTATGTATTATACATGGAGATCATATCCCCCCTTATGTGTTATACATGGAGATCATATCCCCCCTTATGTATTATACATGGAGATCATATCCCCCCTTATGTATTATACATGGAGATCATATCCCCCTTATGTATTATACATGGAGGTCATATCCCCCCTTATGTATTATACATGGAGATCATATCTCCCCCTTATGTATTATACATGGTGATCATATCCCCTCTTATGTATTATACATGGTGATCATATCCCCCCTTATGTATTATACATGGTGATCATATCTCCCCCCTTATGTATTATACATGGAGATCATATCCCCCCTTATGTATTAAACATGGAGATCATATCCCCCCTTATGTATTATACATGGAGATCATATCCCCCCTTATGTATTATACATGGAGATCATATCCCCCCTTATGTATTATACATGGTGATCATATCCCCCCTTATGTATTATACATGGAGATCATATCCCCCTTATGTATTATACATGGAGATCATATCCCCCCTTATGTATTAAACATGGAGATCATATCCCCCTTATGTATTATACATGGAGATCATATCCCCCCTTATGTATTAAACATGGAGATCATATCCCCCCTTATGTATTATACATGGAGATCATATCCCCCCTTATGTATTATACATGGAGATCATATCCCCCCTTATGTATTATACATGGTGATCATATCCCCCCTTATGTATTATACATGGAGATCATATCCCCCTTATGTATTATACATGGAGATCATATCCCCCCTTATGTATTAAACATGGAGATCATATCCCCCTTATGTATTATACATGGAGATCATATCCCCCCTTAATCTCCTCTTCTCAGTAGAGAATAAATTCAGTTCCTCTAACCTTTCCTCATAGCTGAGCTCCTCTATGCCTCTTATCAGGTTGGTTGTCCCAATGAGCCCCAGTGCGTATCCGCTGCACCTGCACCTCCCCCTTTAGACCATCCCCCTCCCCCAACACCACAAACACCTCTCAACAACCCCCCAGAAAAATCCCCCAAAGTGCCTCCCAAGGTACCCCAACAACCCTCCCACAAAAACCCTCCTCAACCCTCAATAATTGATGATTAATCTCAAAATGTTCATAAGTGAAATATCATATGGTGAGATCAAAGCACAACAGTCCCCAAATGCTGTGATGAAATCAAAAGACTTCCAACGATAGCCAATGTGACACCAACCACTCGCATGCAAGACTTCCCAGAAGACATGTGACCCCCTGCTAAGACTGGTCAATCTGCTCTCTTATAAGATGTTGTTGGTGACATCAAGGGGAATGGATGGGTAAATCATCCTCTGGACACCCCAGGAAAAGCCAGGTAATCCTCCCAAGCCGATCTCCCTGTACATAATGGCTCCAACCACTCCAAATGAGTTATATGAAACCAGAGCTCGTTAATAAAAGATTTCTCCACATAGTGTAAAACCCTCAAATATCCAAGATTTATTGTGATAGAAAATGCAGTCACATGATAAAAGACACAAATCAGCATGTACAAGCACTAAAACAGGTCTCTCCAGCATCCAAGATGGCTGTTGGTCGATCCCGCATGGTAGCATGTGTGCATGGCTCCACCCTACGCGTTTCATCATAAATGACATCATCGGGGGCAAGCACACACGCCACCCCATGCTCCTAAATAGGAACAGAAGCCACAGAGGATTGACACCATTGGTTCTAAGGTGCAGGGGAAAGTGTTTACACATCTGCAGGCTGATACACCACCCACATTTAAATAGCCAATCTAAAGCCACTAATATAGAATGGCGCCATCTAGTTGTAGAAAACCATAGAGCACCAAAGATCATAAATTAAAATGTATAATATGTGACCATGAATTTATGGGTGTATCACATCGCCATCTCATGGCTATAAAGTGTATAGTCGGTCAAAATTGTTTTGTTATGTGACCACTGATTCACAAGTGTGCTATAAACGCCATCTAATGGCTAACATTCATTAAACAAATCAAAAATAAAAAACATCTAAAAAAACAGAGATAAAAATTAAGAAGAATAATCAATAATAAAAGTAAATGCTAAAAATTAATAACAATCCTCTATGACTGAAGATTTGTGGTACAAAATCACATATATGCAATGCAATATACATACAGTGCCATATCCCGAGGAGAAATCATGATGACAATAAATTCAATTTAACTGGTGCTAATAAAGCAATTAATGTCCTACTCAATATTTAAACCCAAGGGGGCGTAAGTCTTGAGTCGGTAGTTCCAACTCATTTTGGCTTTAGAGATCGTTCTTTTAGCATTGCTACCTCTCCAATAAGGGACATATTTCTCCACTGCAATAAAAGTAATGCCCTCAGGGTTGTTATTAAACCAGTGGTGGGCAACTGCGGCCCTCCAGCTGTCATGGAACTACATGTCCCATGAGGCATTGAAAAGCTGAGAGTTGCAGTTCCCCAACAGCTGGAGGGCCACAGTTTGCCCACCCCTGCTTTAAAGCATAATGCTGGGATACACTATGTTCCCTATAGCCCTTCTTTATGTTAGCAATATGTTCACCTAGGCCATGGGTATCAAACCGGCGGTCCTCTTGCTGTTGCCAAACTACAAGTCCCATGAGGCATTGAAAGATTGACAGTTACAAGCATGACTCCAAGAGGCAGAGGCATGATGGGACTTGTAGTTTGGCAACAGCTGGAGGGCTGCCAGTTTGACACCACTGACCTAGGCGGACATAGAGAGCACATGTAGTGCATCCTACATATTGTAAACCGCATGGGCACCTCAACATATAAACCACATTTTTAGTTGCGCTTGAAATAAACAACCATATTTCATATGTTTTACCAGTTTGTGCAGCCACATAATTGGTCATGTTCCTCCCTTCCTCCTGATTTGACATGCTTTACACTTCCTACATAGATGGTAACCCTCCATGTTGGCAAATAATACCGGCCTAATGGGTGGATCTGGCACAATTTATTTCTAAGATTACCCACACCTCCTAAAATGACAGTGGGGTATTCGGGGTAACATTGGACCCAGAATCCGATCATTCCTCAGTACAGGCCAATGTTTTCAAATAATGTTTTTAACCGCTTCCTGTCCACCCTATAGCAAAAGTACTTCTACAGGGAGGCATTGATCAAGGGCGGACTGACCATTGCAGCACTTGGGCACTGCCCGAGGGCCCGGGGTCAGTAGGGGGCCCCATGAGATGCCCCTGGTACCTTTCACAGGCTGTTTTGGGTGTGGTTTGAGTGTTGGTGAAGACACAGGGGCCCCATGATCCCCTATTGCCCGGGGGCCCCATGAGTTGCCAGTCCGCCCCTGGCATGGATGCGCAAAATCACGTATATATATATATACGTGATTTCACAATTCCGAATAGGAGGCACATGCCAGCTGTGTGCGTGCCCTACCAGCGCCGCCAGTCGCAGCCTCGGCTGTCAATCACTGTCAATCTCCAACGGAAGGGGGGAGAACTGTTTCTTAACAAAACTGTTCTCTCCCCTGTCAGCTCCTACAGACTGCTTTGCATGGCGGTGCATAGCACAGCCATGCAAAGCAGTGTGCTTACAGTGAAGCACAAACACAGCCCAGTATGTAGAAGAGCACACAGTTAACCCTTTGATCTCCCCACATGTTAACACCTTCCGGCCCAGTGCCATTAGTACAGCATCAGTGCTTTTTATTAGCACTGATCACTGTATGGGTGTCACTGGGTATGTCAGTGACACCAAGTCAGTTCCCCCCCCAGTGTCAGAATGCCCGCTGCAGTCCCGCTATAAGTCGCTGATCGCCGCCATTACTAGTAAAAATTAAAAAAAAAAAATCCCAGTATATATACCGCCATTTATAAACGCTATAACTTTCACGTAACCACATAATGTTAGCTTGAAAAGGTAGTAAAGTGGGCCAAGCCATACCTACTAAGCTGAGCATGTGCAGAGTGACTCCTAGAGCTCTGTACTATCAGTAGATGGATTGGGGACAGTAGAAGAAGGGGAGGATCAGAGAAGACAGGATCAAATATCCTTTTGTACGCAATGCGTAGGATTAACCCCTTAGGTTCCACAGTGAGTGTAACAAGCATGCTTTACTGCATCTACAGACTGATTGAACTTTTGTGGGTTTAGTAACACTTTAATGATATAAGATGGTAATATTTTCCAAATGTTTAATTTTCCAAAATGTTTCTTTTACAACCCAGATCCTAATTCGTAACAAATACAAAAAAAAGATATAAACCTCATTAGGTTATACTGCAATATTTCTGCTCACAGTCCTGCGAATTAACCAGCAGAATGGCGCTGGCGTCAAGCCTTCCGTCCCGATATCTATTTCTCCCCGCCTGTCTTCCCCTCTATGGCAAGACATCCGTTTTCACCAATCTGTGAAATAGCTCCATTGCGCACTACATTGATCAGCTTTTTAATATACATTGTTGACCTTAATGACGGTCTATTGAGATGAGGGCAAGGCTTGTCTGATCAGGTTGAGATTAATCCTCGACCGCCGCGTCTGAAAATGCATGAAAATGCACTCCCTCTCTTTGTATTAAAGCGCGCCGAGGACTTATGATTGATTGACTAGTTTACAAATGAAGGTGATAAAATTAGTTTGAGGTGCACATACATTTCTTAAAGCGAGGCTGGCTGGCCCCTCGCACAATGAGGTTTGGACAGACAGGCAATCTGCACCACGCGTCGAGATTTATTGACTTGCACCGTAATGTTACAATTGCAGCTGTGACTCTCAAATTCTTCCCCACTTTGCTTAAAAAAAGACATTACGGAGTTATGGGCTCTCCGAAAGTCTCTTTTCTAATAAATTCCTTCCCGGAGATGGAAACCGCAATTCGGATCTGGCGGTTTAACCTGCATGTAATAATAACGCTTATTTCTGTGACAAGATTGTATGGGAATAATGATGATTTTTTCATCCCGCATCAAATTTGGAGGTTGAATGAGTCGAGGTCCCAATCCAAAATTTAAAGGCTCAGTCCAACCAAAACTGAGATTTGAGATTAGGGTGGACGCAGCTGTGTTTTGGCTATCCGGTTGGAAGACCTTCACATTATAAATACAGGAATTCAGGAAAATTATATGTTATCAGCTGGTTAATTGTTTACTTTGTGTATTTTATTTTCTGTTTTTTTTTTATAGTGCTATTACACTATTATATTATTGTTCTTTATTATTATTATTATTATTATTATATTGCTGTTATTTTTTATTATTATTATTATTATTATTATTATTATTATACAGGATTTATATAGCGCCAACAGTTTGCTCAGCGGAGACAATACAGCAACAATACAGTTCAATACAAGAGGGATAGGAGGGCCCTGATCCTGGAAGCTTACAATCTAAGAGGGACACTATTATATTGTTATTATTATTATGTTATCATTATTATTATATAGTTGTTACATTAATATACTATTAATAATATTAATATTATATTATTGTTACATTACTAGATTCTTATTATTATTAATAATAATAATAACTAGTTACTTTTTTTTGTATTGTAATATACATTATATATATATATATTCTTTTTTTTTAATTGTTAATATTATTATTAATAATAATAATAATAATAATAATAATAATATTTAGTTACATTATTTGTTTTGTATTGTATTATACATTATATATATATATGTATATTTTTTTTAATTGTCAATATTATTATTAATAATAATAATAATAATAATATTTAGTTACATTATTTTTCTTGTATTGTAATATATATATATATATATATATATATATATATATATATATATATATATATATATATATAATGCTGTTATTATTATTAATAATAATAATAATAATAATAATAAAAATAATAACAATATTTAGTTACATTTCTTTTGTATTGTAATATACATTATTGCATTTTATGTATATATATATATATATATATATATATATATATATATAAATAATTTTTTTAAAATTGTTAATATATTGCTGTTACACTATTATATTGCTATTATTATTTTTGTTATTATTATTATTTTGGTATCATTATTATTATATTGTTGTTACATTATTATTATTATTATTTTGTTGTTATGTTACTAGATTGTTGTTATTATTACTACTTTGTTACATTAATATATTATTACTATTATATTGTTGGATTTTATTTTTTATTTTCTAAGTTATTTATGGTATGCTTAAGGGGTATTTCCACTTTTGCAGCCAGGTCCAGATAATACTTAGTTTATATTTCACACCTTTGCACTGTAGGAATGTGCAAGTTACCACAACCTGTGAAAACATAAGTGTTGTGCATTTTGGTGCTGCGGTACCATTTGTTGTTAAAGAGGAACTTCACCCTTCCTATAATTTTTTTTTTAATTTTAAAAACTGTCCCTGTATACACATGAAAATAAAAAAAAAACAACAACTTACTAATCCATGAAGCCCAGCATTGTCTTGCTAGTAGGGAAAGATTTCCCTACACTGCTCCTTTCCGGCTCCGCCATCTTGAATCCATTTCTGGCAGATGTACAGACACGCTGCATGGATCTTTGGCAGGTCTATGGGACCCAACAGATCCCTGCGGCATACCTGCACATGCCCTGGACCCTTTGCGCATGCACAGGCAAACCTCAAACCCCTGCCAGCAAACCAACAGACATCCCATGTCATTTCTGCACATGCGCAAGATCCCGTAATTTGCGTTCTGATGCGTGATGTAGAAATCCTGGGAGGCAGTTTGCATGACTGTGCGCATGCACAGAAACGCCACAATGGATCCTAGAGTGACCCATGGCATTCTTGCACATTAGCAGGGTCTGGCTACATCCTCCTGGGGCCTAGATGACAATGATGGACTCTAAGCTCAGGAAATAAAAAATATTTAATTAACCACCTCCTGTCCGCCGTTGTATATAAATGGCCGGACGGTGGCAGTGCAGGGGCGGGTGGTCATTTATAAACGGCCTTCCCGCCCCCTGCTTGTGCACACTCCCTGGGAGCGCGCAGCACCGCGATCCGGTGCCCGCTGTGTCCTCTGGACACAGTGGAACACCAATCGTCATACGGGACCTCTGTGTCAAGTCCCGATCATGTGATCACTGATGATCACATGCAGAGTAGTATGCAAGATGTCACTTCTGACATCATTGCTTACTACATGTGAAATCTGTGAATGATCACAGAGGTCACATGGTACAGGGCTATTCACAACAGCCTTATACCATGTGACAAGCTGTGACCAATCACAGCTCACACAGTAGTTCTCAATGGCTGCAAGAATGCAGCCAGAGAGAAGGAGAAATTATTGTGTTTACAGTCTTTATGGGTGTAAAAGCAATCAGTGTAAAAAAAAAAAAAATCTTCATCCCCCCACACCATGGTGACACTGTACTGCTAGGGAGACAGTATGTAAAAAAACCCCAAAAAACTAAACATAAATAATAATAAAAAATATAAATGTAAATTTTTTTTTAAAAAATTATAATTTTTGGTTATAAACTAATTTGGTTTATTTTTTTTTTTTACTAAAAAGATAACGGAATAAATTTTGGCCAAGATTTATGATGAAATATTATTTATTTGCAAAATTATATAAGAAAAACACTTTTTTTCAAAATTTTTGGACATTTTCATTTACATAGCAAAAAAAATAAAAATCCCAGTGGTGAATAAATACCACCAAAATAAAGTTTTATCTGTCTCAAAAAAATGCTAAAAAATTCATATGGGTACAGTGTTGCATGACTGCGCAATTGTCATTCCAAGTGTGATAGCGCTGAAAGCTGAAAATTGGCCTGGACTGGAAGGGGGTGAAGTGTCCGGACTGGAAGTGGTTAAAAAGATTTTTTTTTTTTTTCTTTACAATTCTGTTCTAGGGAGCGGGGAGGAGACAAGAGAGAGCAATAATAAAAAAGGGCGAAGGTTCTCTTAAAATCAGCCCACCACTTGGCTGTAGATGCATGCGCAATCACAGACAGTAGAGATTTCAGTAGACCTGTGAATAGACATTTCTTCCACATTGTCCAAGTCCTGAGGAAGGTGGATTTCTGATCCCCGAAACGGGTTGGCCGCCTTTTCTCTTCCTGTTATTTGATAATAGCAACAAGAGTCACCCCTTTTCACGGTGGGAGTGCGCACATTATAGTAACAAACACATTGCGGTGCTGCAGCGACATTCATTGTTACTGGTGGCCACGCGCGTTTCGGTTTTATTATCCAATAGATGTGGAATTTGATCAAAACAATCAAACCTACAGACAATTAAATAGCCGTAACTTCCCTTTTCGACCAATTTAAACTCGAGTCGATCAGCCTGAGCGAAAAAATGATCAATTGTTTTGCATCGATCGGCACGGGATGCCAAACACTCTAACCATGGCCAAGGGATGCCAAACACTCTAACCACGGCGAAGGGATGCCAAACACTAACCATGGCCACGGGATGCCAAACACTCTAACCATGGCCACGGGATGCCAAACACTAACCATGGCCACGGGATGCCAAACACTCTAACCACGGCGAAGGGATGCCAAACACTAACCATTGCCCACGGGATGCCAAACACTCTAACCATGGCCACGGGATGCCAAACACTCTAACCATGGCCACGGGATGCCAAACACTCTAACTATGGCCAAGGGATGCCAAACACTCTAACCACGGTGAAGGGATGCCAAACACTAACCATGGTCACGGGATGCCAAACAATCTAACTACGGCCACGGGATGCCACACACTCTAACCAAAGCCACAGGATGCCAAATTCTCTAACCACAGACACAAGATGCCAAACAGTCTAACCACGGCTACAAGATGCTGAACACACTAGTCACAGCCATGGGATGCCAAACACTCTAACCACGACCATGGGGTGCGAAACACTCTAACCACAGCCACGGGATGCCAAACACTCTAACCACAGCCACGGGATGCCAAACACTCTAACCACAGCCACGGGATGCCAAACACTCTAACCATGGCCATGGGATGGCAATCACTCTAATCATGACCACGGGATGCCAAACACTCTAACCATGGCCATGGAATGCCAAACACTCTAACCACAGCCAAAAGATGCCAAGCACTCTAACCACGGCCAAGGGATGCTAATCACTCTAATCATAACCACGGGATGCCAAACACTCTATCCATGGCCATGGAATGCCAAGCACTCTAACCACGGCCATGGGATGCCAATCACTCTAACCACAGCCAAAAGATGCCAAGCACTCTAACCACGGCCATGGGATGCCAATCACTCTAATCATGACCATGAGATGCCACACACTCTAATCAAAGCCACAGGATGCCAAATTCTCTAACCACAGACACAAGATGCCAAACAGTCTAACCACGGCTACAAGATGCTGAACACACTAGTCACAGCCATGGGATGCCAAACACTCTAACCACGACCATGGGGTGCGAAACACTCTAACCACAGCCACGGGATGCCAAACACTCTAACCACAGCCACGGGATGCCAAACACTCTAACCATGGCCATGGGATGGCAATCACTCTAATCATGACCACGGGATGCCAAACACTCTAACCATGGCCATGGAATGCCAAACACTCTAACCACAGCCAAAAGATGCCAAGCACTCTAACCACGGCCATGGGATGCCAATCACTCTAATCATGACCACGGGATGCCAAACACTCTATCCATGGCCATGGAATGCCAAGCACTCTAACCACGGCCATGGGATGCCAATCACTCTAACCACAGCCAAAAGATGCCAAGCACTCTAACCACGGCCATGGGATGCCAATCACTCTAATCATGACCATGAGATGCCAAACACTCTAACCATGAGCAGGGGATTCCAAACACTCTAACCACAGCCACTGGATGGCAAACACTCTGAACATGGCCATGGGATGCCAAATACTCTAACCTCGTTGGAACCGCATCCAGTATTATTGGATGCAAGGAAGAGATTTAAAAATTGATCCAGTGCGGCTCGTGGCACACGCTACAGCAAAGGAGTTCTGACATGACTTTGTCATAATGTTTGTTCCAGGTCAATGAAAGTATTTAATACCAGAGATATCGATTGCAATGGCTGCTCTTGATTTTCTCTCGGTATGGAAGCCAAACTCCGAACTGCCAAATATACAATTGAAGCACGTATGTGGAGTTCATTTAAGAAAACCGGATGTGTGGCTAGCATAGGAATGTCCGCACTTAAGAATGCCAAGCATTCATTTTTTTCTTTGGTATGCAGGGGATCATGAGGACATAATACCAAGATAGGTTTCAGGTACTTATGCTAGCAATATATAAATATAAATGATAGGGTGAGGATTTCATATTCATTGGAGGTCTGCCTTGAGAGCGGCATTCTCCTCCAAAGCAGAACTCCAGACAAAAATATTAAAATAAAAATGATTAACCCAATAAAAGATGTAATAAAAACAGTGTCTGCTGTTATAGTAAGCATCAATCCAGATAATTCCCCTGCAGTACTTTTTTCTGCCACTAGATGGCATATAGTCTGATTGTCATTCAACCCACTTCCTCTGGAGTCAAGTCATCCCGCAGGTGTCCCCAACCTGCGACTGGACAGTGAAAGGAGAAGCAGCACACTAATGAGCTCTTCTCTCTTTCACTCTGCTCTCTCCTCTCATCAGCATGCTTCTCAACAGCACAAGAACTCATTGGTTCCCTGTGCTGCCATTTCCTCTGACATGCTAGCCCTGCTGTATAGGAACTGCAAAAATCTGATAATAGGTCACATTCAGGTACTCTGCTTACATTTAAAAAATAAATTCAGGGCTTGTTCGCACAAGTGCAATGTGGACCGTGTTTGAAGTCGCACATTTTCCTGCACTTCATGAAACGTGCTTCCTTCTGCTTTCTGTAAATTCTTAATGGCACCTCCACGCATCTAGAAAATGCACATTAACCCCTAGATGCCAAGTGCACACAAATATGCGGTCTCTCAGTGGCTGGGCCTCGACACCGAGCCACCGCATATTTACCGCATATTTGAGTACCATTTGAAAATACGTATGTGCTGAGAGCGAACGCCCTGCGCGCTCCCAGTACATATGTTCATGACTCACGGAAAGGTCCCGATCAGGGGCGGACTGACCATTTGGAAACTTGGGCACTTCCTGAGGGCCCAGGGTCAGTAGGGGGCCCCATGAGATGCCCCTGGTACCTTTTTCATAGGTTTTTTTGAGTTTGGGCAAGGACACAGGGGCCCCATGATCCCCTATTGCCCGGGGGCCCCATGAGTTGTCAGTCCGCCCCTGGTCCTGATCTCCCCTTGCGATCGGGACCTTTTCTGATCATGTGTGATTCGCTGTCACGGCGGTGACATGACCCTAAAACCCCACCCTGCCTCCCGGCTTCCGAAACTCTTAAAAGGCTGGGAGGCACCGGCGCAAAAGGGGTTAATGTGCAGCCACCAAAATGCAGCAGTTTGGTGTTGCGTGATTTTAAAAATCATGCCTGCACTACTTTTTGCAGGTTTCTCATTCCTAGGGCAGCCTATTGAAATGAATAGGCTGCCCTAAACATGCATGATTAAAGGCTCGTTCAAACCTTCCCCTCGGTTCACACCTAGGCATTTTCCGCAGCGTTTCTTAGAAACGCACAGCAGTCCATTTAACATGATTTCCTATGAGACACGTTCACATCTCCGCGTTTTCACCCAGCGCATTTTTTGGAAAGGTTCAGGGACTTTTTGAATGCAAATATTGCACTTTTGGATCTATAAACTTCAATGGGAACGCTGCAGAAAAGCATGTATTGCGTTTTTACTGCATTTTGCAGCATTTGTGATGCGTTTTAAGTTTAAAATCTGCCTAGGAACAAAAAATTAAAAAAAAAATGAAAAAGAAAAGCAAAAAACATTATAAATGCGGTAAAAATGCAAGTACGCGCAATGCAAAATGCAATGCAGAAACGCATCAAACGCAACCTGCATAGGTGTGAGCCTAGACTTAACTCCTTCATGCCGGTGCCTCCTGGCCCTTTAAGAGATTCAGAAACTGGGAGGAGGAGCGGGGTTTAGGGTCATGTGACGGCCGTGATCACATCGGTCACATGATCGGGAAAGGTCCCGATCGAAAGAGGAGATTGGGACCTTTCTGTGAGTACCGGACATGTGTGGGAGCGCGCAGGGCGCACGCTCTGGGCACTTATGTCCTTTTTTAATAGAACGCAAATGTGCGGCCGCTCGGAGTCTAGGCCCATACGCCGGGAAGCCGCGTTCGGTCGGCGTGAAGAGGTTAAGGTGTGTCAGAGCATGCACACGTTTATTTCCGTGATCGCAAATAAAGTGCGTGTGCTCTGTGGCGCCCTCTGGTTTTAACGTGCCCGTAATGATGAATAACTGATTATACAGCTGCATTCATTTATGTCTTTTATATCTGCCTGGAGTTTTAACTTCTTAAAGGTGCAGCGCATCAATCACACCCGCGGTAGGCTCACGTTTCCGCTCTGTTGTGCCGAGCGCGGGGGACTCATCCTACACAAGGTTATCGGAATTTCACTCTCCATTCTCCCTTTGTGATCTAATTCCTGAGCGTTCGGCGGGGACTCGCGAGGCCTGATGGTCAGGTATCTTTTAACGGTTTGTATATGTTTAAAGTGTATCTATTTTTCATGCCATCCAATCCAGGTGCCTGTTAGTCTACAATTGTCTCCCATCTTTCTCCACGTGTCGGGATAAAAATGGCTTGATGGATAACCCCCCCTCCCCTGCAACATCCCCCCCCCCCCCACGGTGTCACTGCTCTGGAGTGGTGACAATCACTGAAATGATTGTGTCTGCCTCTACACATATCTGTAATTGATTGCCCAAACCTGAGGACTCTTTTCTCCCACTTGATATGATGAAACATTGGAGGGAAATCACTCTCGGCGAGGTGGAGTCGAGATCATTTGTTATGGAGCGGCGGCGCGGCTCCCCCTTCTCCGCTCCCGCGTGGAGTGTCCCACAAGTGTGCATTATGGTAATCAGGCTGGAGAGGGTGTCTAGAAATCAATCACAGCGCGGCCCGTCACAAGAGTTATGACACCGCAAAGTCTGTTTGTAACTTTTGATTTATGGAAGGATCTCGGCTCTCTAAATTGGGACTGAGCCTGGTCGCAATGAGTTAACCCTTCATCTGTGCCGGGAGGGAGGCTTCTGGAAAGAGAATGTGTCACCGATGGAATGGTGTCACCGCGGGAGAGTTCACTAAGGAGATAACCTGATAACATCTGTCTGTCTGTTAGTGTTCATCTCTAGAAGGGGAATGCTCTAGGTGGATACTGGACAAATGTAGCCACATGCTGGTCTCTAGTGGTGATGATGTCATCGCGGTGGAGATGAATTCCCTACAAATCACAGTTCTTATACTGGCGTGACCTTGTCTGTACCCGAAATCAGCCACATTATCACAGTACATGGACCTATCTATCTATCTATCTATCTATCTATCTATCTATCTATCTATCTATTATCTATCTATCTATCTATCTATCTATTATCTATCTATCTATCTATCATTTTAATTATCTATCTATCTATCTATCTATCTATCTATCCATCCATTATCTATCTATCTAGAAAGAAAGAAAGAAAGAAAGAAAGAGAAAAATAGATAGATAGATAGATAGATAGATAGATAGATAGATAGATAGATAGATAGAAAGAAAGAAAGAAAGAAAGAAAGAAAGAAAGAGAAAAATAGATAGATAGATAGATAGATAGATAGAAAGAAAGAAAGAAAGAAAGAAAGAAAGAAAGAAAGAGAAAAATAGATAGAAAGAAAGAAAGAAAGAAAGAAAGAGAAAAATAGATAGATAGATAGATAGATAGATAGATAGATAGATAGATAGAAAGAAAGAAAGAAAGAAAGAAAGAAAGAAAGAGAAAAATAGATAGATAGATAGATAGATAGAAAGAAAGAAAGAAAGAAAGAAAGAAAGAAAGAGAAAAATAGATAGATAGATAGATAGATAGATAGATAGATAGATAGATAGATAGATACTGTGGGTACTGGATAGTGTATACAGAGGTTTTGTATTTGTGTGGTATGGAGGTTTGTCTATTTGTTTTTTCTTCTGTTGGTTGAACTGGATGGATTTGTGTCTTTTTTCAACCAGATTAACTATGTAACAATAGATAGATAGATAGATAGATAGATAGATAGATAGAACACCCTTTCCCCACTCATACCTACACCATAATTTTCATAGCACTGGGGTTCTGACCTTAAAATAAAACTTTCCCAGGAAATATTGTTTGCAAATATTTTACCCAGTCACTGATGTCCAATATGAAGAAATATTCCTGGAAAATGATGTTTCACATTACTGGTCTGATCTAAACACCCCTGAAATGGTAACAGGGAGAAAAGGGCACACAGTTGTTCTGGTGTGGAGAGTCTAGTCCACAGGTTCTCACATCTGGTGGATAACTTGGTGGAGAGGTGCTCAGGCAGACTCCAGAGGAGATCACCAAGGAACAGGGTGAGGGCTACCAACAGCAGACTGGAAAAGCAACTGGCAGAACAATATTATCTTCCTTCTCAGTTACCAATGTCCACCCGTCTCGCACTACACTTCCATAGTATAATAATAATATAAACCATGGAAGGCTGGAAGCGTGGTGTGAGACAGATGGACGTTGGCAACTGGGAAGGCAGATATAGCGGATAGGGCATAAAGCAGAATTGTGGTCAGGAGACGGGGCGAGATCATGCAAAACATCAGCAGAACTGTGGACAATAGTCAGGCTGAGGTCACACTGGGGATAATCGTGGTCAGGAGACAGGCCTAGGTCACACTGGGAAGTCAGCAGAATCGTGGTCAGGAGACAGGCCGAGGTCACACTTGGAATTCTGCAGAATCATGGTCAGGAGACAGGCCGAGGTCACACCGGGAATTCTGCAGAATCGTGGTCAGGAAACAGGCCGAAGTTACACCGGGAAGGAAGTAGAATCATGGTCAAAAGACAGGCAGAAGTGACACCAGCAAATCAGCAGAATCATGTCAGGAGACAGACTGAGGTGACACTGGGAAGTCAGCAGAATCATTGTCAGGAGACAGGTCGAGGTCACACCTGGAACTCAGTAGAACTGTGGACAATAGTCATGCTGAGGTCACACTGGGCAGAATTGTGGTCAGGAGACAGGTCGAGGTCACACTGGGAATTCTGCAGAATCGTGGTCAGGAGACAGGTCGAGGTCACACTGGGAATTCTGCAGAATCGTGGTCATGAGACAGGCCGAGGTCATACTGGGAAGTCAGCAGAATCGTGGTCAGGAGACAGGCCGAGGTCATACTGGGAAGTCAGCAGAATCATGGTCAGGAGACAGGCCGAGGTCACACTGGGAATTCTGCAGAATCGTGGTCAGGAGACAGGTCGAGGTCACACTGGGAATTCTGCAGAATCGTGGTCAGGAGACAGGTCGAGGTCACACTGGGAATTCTGCAGAATCGTGGTCAGGAGACAGGCCGAGGTCACACTGGGAATTCTGTAGAATCGTGGTCAGGAGACAGGTCGAGGTCACACTGGGAATTCTGCAGAATTGTGGTCAGGAGACAGGCCGAGGTCACAGTGGGAATTCTGCAGAATCGTGGTCAGGAGACAGGCCGAGGTCATACTGGGAAGTCAGCAGAATCGTGGTCAGGAGACAGGCCGAGGTCACACTGGGAATTCTGCAGAATCGTGGTCAGGAGACAGGCCGAGGTCATACTGGGAAGTCAGCAGAATCGTGGTCAGAAGACAGGCCGAGGTCACACTGGGAAGTCAGCAGAATCATGGTCAAGAGACAGGCCGAGGTCACACTGGGAAAACTGCAGAATCATGGTCAGGAGACAGGCTGAGGTCACACTGGGAAGTCAGCAGAATCATGGGCAGGAGACAAACTGAAGTCACACCGGGAATTCTGCAGAATCGTGGTCAGGAAACCGGTCGAAGTTACACTGAGAAGGAAGTAGAATCATGGTCAAAAGACAGGCAGAAGTGACACCAGCAAATCAGCAGAATCACGTCAGGAGACAGACTGAGGTGACACTAGGAATTCAGCAGAATCATTGTCAAGAGACAGGCCGAGGCCACACCTGGAAATCAGTAGAACTGTGGTCAGGATACAGGCAGAGGTCACACTACGAAGTAAGCAGAATCATGGTCAGTAAACAGACCGTGGTGATACTGGAAGTCTGTAGTATTGTGCTGAGAAGACAGGCTGAGGCTTCACTGGGAAGTCAGCAGAATCGTAGTCAAGAGACAGACTGAAGTCACACCAGGAAGTCAGCAGAATCGTAGTCAGGAGACAGGCTGAGGTCACACTTGGAAGTCAGTAGAACTGTGGTCAGGATACAGGCCAAGATCACACCATGAAGTAAACAGAATCGTGGTGAGGAGCCAGGCCAAGGCCACATCAAGGAGTCACCAGAATGGTGGTCAGCAAACAGGCTGAGGTAGTGCTGGGAATTTAGTAGAATCATGTTATGGAGAAAGGTCGAGGTCACATCTGGGAAGTCAGCAGAATTGTGCACAGAAGACAGGACTAGGTCACACTGAGGGTCAGGAGACAGGAGGCAGGCTGAGGTCACACCAGGAAGTCAGCAGAGTTGTGTTCAGGAGAGCAGAAAAGGTCACACCAGAAGGTCGAAAGAGGTAAGCTATAGTCAGGAGCTTGTCAAGGTCAACTCTGGAATGAGCAGGGACAAGCCATGGTCAAGAACTAGATGAGGTCATTAGCAAGCGGACAGAGCAGATACAGTCCAAGGGCAGGTCAGTACAGCATCTAGAGATCAGATCTCAGGTTCACATTCAGGGTTCAAGTCAGAAGGTAACAGCTGAAGACCGTTGAGCAGTTTCCTGACTCAACTCTAATACGTCTTAGACCAACTAGCACCAAGATTGGACCCAAGTGTGCGTGTCTTTACATCTGTATGTGCGTACATCGGCAAATTAGCGTGCATTAGCGTGCTTAGTGTATTAGTGTGCTCATGTACAGGAAATTAGCCTGTTCACTCAAACATGTGAGCATGTGTAACCCGACACAGTGGTCAAAGTTGGGTAGATTACACATGTTGCAGAACGAAAAAATTTGTTTCATTTCGGATCCATTTGTTGGGTTACAAATTTTGTTTAGTTGCATTCGTAACAAAATATGTTTAGTTTAGTTTATTTGTTTTTGACCGGATTTTAATTTATCCAATGCATTTGAAGCATTCTAATTGAATTCAAATAGAAAATATCTAATTGATAGGAATTCATTGTGATGAATAACTAGTTCTATTCTGTTTCTAAATTTAAATTTCAGAAGATGGCTTTATTTTTTCTATTCTATTCTATTTTATTTGAAATTTTAATTTTGGAAGGTGGCTATATTCATTCTATTCTAATCTATTCTATTATTTTCTATTCTGTTCTTTTATTATCTATTAAATTCTTATCTTTTCTATTCTATTCTTTTCAAAATTCGAATTTAGAGGACGGCTAGATATTCTTTATATTTTATTCTATTCTCTTCTGTTCTATTCTAACCTATTCTATCCTATTATTTTCTATTCTATTTTATTTGTTTCTTTTATTGTTTATTCTATTATTTTCTTTTCTGTGCTATTCTTATCCATTCTATTTTATTTATTTTTTTAAATTCAAATTTCAGAGAGCAGCTATACTCTTTCTATTATATTCTATTCCATTCATAATTCGAAAGACGGTTATAATCTTTCTATTTTATTCAATTGCATTTGAAATTAGAATTTCGAAATTAGAATTTTGGAAGACAGCTATATTCTTTTTTTTCTGTTCTATTCTTTTTATTTCCAACTGTATTCTATTTTATGTTATTCTATTCTCCTCTATTCCATTCTTTTAATTTCTGTTCTATTCTTTTCTTTTCGAAATTCGAATTTCAGAAGACAGTTATATTCTAATACACACGGGTTGTTGATTTACTAAAACTGGAGAGTGCAAAATCTGGTGAAGCTCAGCATAGAAACCAATCAGCTTCCAGTTTCTTTTATCAAAGCTTAGTTGACCAAGCTGAAGTTAGAAGCTGATTGGCTCCCATGCACAGCTGCACCAGATTTTGCACTCTCCAGTTTTAGTAAATTAACCCTACAGTCTTTGAAGGAAATCAGCAATAGTCAGCAATACGTTTACATTTCGAATTTGTTTTCGAATTCAATTTAGTTTTCAAATTTGTTTTGATTTCAATTCACATTTGGATAATTCCTTATTTAGGATGAAATTTTGTTTCATTATTTTGGATTCGTTTAAATACATTCAGATACATCTGAATCTCCGAATGATGAAAATTCATCTGAATTTCGATTCAGAACAAAACGAACCGCACGTGTCTAGGGAAGATATCTGCCATTGTTGCACAAGTTGCAATCTTTCGCCGGCTGCACTTTGGACTTGTTTATAACAGATGTGTTGATCTGCATTGATCTATGCAAGAACATTGAAAGAACAATTGTTTTCTATGTGCCCTGTTCGCAGAAAGTGCATTGGTGCAGGGGCGTCCCTAGGGTTGGTGTCACCCGGCACGATAACACTTGGTGACACCCCCTCCGACAATCCCCGCAGAATGGAGCGGATTGAGCATAATGGATCGGAGTCCGATCCAATATGCTCCCCAATCCGCAGATCCGATCCATCCTGCGGGGATCAACTTTACAACTTACCTTTTCGTGGAGCGGGTCCGGTGTCACCTCATATAGGTTGCATGCCGACGATCCCCGCAGGATGGTTCGGATCTGTGGATTGAGCATAATGGATCAGAGTCCGATCCATTATGCTCCCAAACCGCAGATCCGATCCAGGATGAATCGGATCCATGCTGCGGGGATCGTCGGCTTGCTTTACAACTTACCTTTTCATGGAGTGGGTCCGGTGTCACCCAGTGCGGTAGGTGTCATCAGGAGTGGCGCGCACCCCCTGCACCTGCCTCGGGACGCCACTGCCTTGGTGTTCATTATAAAAATGTATGTCAATGAGCATCAATGTAATGTTCCTATCATAATACATAAACAGATTTTAGAATTGTGACCCTTGATGTGTCCTGTACAGCAAAAAAGTGCAGTAGAATTGTAGCACTACCCCTTAGGAGTCGCTGAAGTTTAGGTCCCCTATAGTCCTGCACAGCCAGGCAACACGCATCTTCCATACAGACTTGCATCCAGTCCTTGAGCTTGGTTTCTTTTTGGATTTTTATTAGGGGAATTAGAACTTGGATAGGGTAAGGGGTGTACGGGATGCCCGAGGGTAATGGCAACAAAGGGCAAACTTTCCTGGAATTATAAACAAGTCTTTTCAGCAAAAAGTTCTCTTCTGGAGAGCTAGCCAGTATCTTCTGTTGTACCACCCCAGACCCCAGATTCTCCTAATCAAGCTGTTCTTTGGGAATCTCTGAACAGGGGATCCTGCGTCTGTCACTTTAAGAGAAGACAGCCCTAGGTAGTAGCTAATCCAGTTTTCCACCAGTGCTCCTTCCCCGTACTGGCCCAGGGGGTGCAGGTCTACGCACTCAATCCTTCTATTATGCTGCTGCTGGGTCCTTTTAGTTGGGCTGCTCCTTCCCTGCTGAACAGGTGGCCCTCACTCTGAGGAGAGGTAAAGTCCAGAGCTTTCCTCCTTCCAAGCTCCACTGTCTGTAGGTGAGCCCCTCTCCATCTGGGCCCCCTCCCAGGCTCCTGCTCTCCAGCCTCACTTCTCCATCTTCCACCTGAACTCTCCTGCTGCTGAGCAGGCTCTGTCACTTTTAAGGGCTATCCTGACCCCATGCTAAGCCTCCTGTTGGGGATTGACCAGGATCCCTCAAAAGTGCAGGTCAACCACCCCTTACCTCCGCCCACTGCTTCCAGAACTTTCTCCAAAGTCCTACTGCAGGCCTCTCAGCTCTGACCTCAATTTGATCCCCCTGACTGTTGCACCTGGGCTGCTACTCAGCCCCCGTCTAACAATTTGAAATCTAGCTCCCCCTAGCTGTCCAGGAGGGTGCTACAGAATGTAGCCAAAAGCCTTAAAAAAAGAATTTTGTGGTGTGAACGAGCCCTTACTCTTCCCCATAGAAAGGTTAAAGTCTGGCCTAACTGGTAAGGAGATTTTGCAACAGAATGGAACCCCTTGTAATGGTGAACAGTTCTTACCACTGGGGTTGATTGTTAGCAACCTCTAACCAAGGGCGGACTGACAACTCATGGGGCCCTCGGGCAATAGGGGATCATGGGGCCCCTGTGTCCTTGCCCAAACTCAAAAAAGCCTATGAAAAAGGTACCAGGGGCATCTCATGGGGCCCTCTACTGACCCCGGGCCCTCGGGCAGTGCCCGAGTTTCCAAATGGTCAGTCCACCCCTGCCTCTAACACATCAGAAGTGACCCAGTGACTGCAAGTGATGCAAAAAAAAATGAAAAGCTTGCCTTTTAAGCCATTAATGGACAGATATAGACTGGTAAATGGACAGATGTCAGAAACTCTCCCATTCTCATCTACTGCTCATGAGCTGTAACAATGTAGATTGACAATAGATGATCACACATTAATGAAGTCACCTCTCATCAATTATAACAGTCAGGATTACAGTGGAGATTATGACTCCCCAGTGTCTCTCCCTGTAACATACATAGAAGTTGCTCCATCTCACTTTCTCTGTTTTTTCATACTTTATTGGTTTATTGGTCGTACTGTATAGGAGATTGCATTATTTATTTTTGTACATTAAGACGAGATGACAAGGAAATAAAAGTGTCGGACACAAATCAGGGGGTCACCTCTGTACAGCGGTGCCTGGTGATGGCCTCATTAGAGGGATGATAGCCCTAATTGATCAGGTTCCTGCTGTCTGGACACTGGACCTTGTTTATCTACAGGCATTTCAATCACGGTGTTTATTGCTTGGATTGATCACCCCCTTCAGGCACAATTCAAGCTAGCCACTAGAAGGAACCCAGCTGCTGTATCTTAAAGGGGTATTCCATCTATGGTCTACTTGGCTTTTCTTGGTGTGGCCCAAATCTGCTCCAGAAACCCATTGCTTCTCGACGGGTAACCCTAGAAAACTCACAGTGGATCCAAAACTTATTCTAAGCATCTGATTAGTGGAAGAAGTATTGACTTAGCCCTACAATCATAACTGTGAATAGTGTGATGGGTTTTCCACCAAGTGGTCTGAAGTTGATGGCCCCTTTAATGGGGACATCACCTTTATTAAAATGGAGCTCCAGTCCACATAATCAATTTTGTTTTTATAAAAGCTCCCCTGTGATTGTTGTTTCTTGTACATTAATATTTGGATACTGTTAGAACTGTCTTCATGCTTGTTACTTTTAAATCTTTAATATTTTATACATCACCAATCTTGTCTCCAAATATCACCCAAACCATACTCTCTGCTCCTCACACGACCTCCTGCTCTCTAGCTCCCTTGTCTCCTCCTCCCATGCTCGTCTCCAGGACTTCTCCAGAGCTTCCCCCATCTTCTGGAACTCTCTACCCCAATTTATCAGACTATCGCCTACTCTGCTCACTTTTAGGCGATCTCTGAAAACCGATCTCTTCAAGGAAGCCTATCCTGCCCTCAGCTAATAATGGAATCTTCTACTCTTCCTACCAGTCCATCCCCCACAGTTACCTACCTTTTGTACCACTAGCCCCTCCCTCTTAGATTGTAAGCTCCCAGGATCAGGGCCCTCCTAACCCTCTTGTATTGAACTGTATTGTTGCTGTATTGTCTCCCATTATATTGTAAAGCGCTGAGCAAACTGTTGGCGCCATATAAATCCTGTATAATAATAATATTTTATTTTGGAAGCAGGCAGGGGCCAGCGAGGATGTGGGCATCTGATGCCCGCTTGTGTGTATTTCCGGGATTAGGTGCGGCTGGCTACCCAGCATGCTCCTCCCGATCTCTCGCCTAAGCAATAATGACACTGCGCGGCACAGTTTGTTTAATACAGGTTGCCATAGCAATGGCGGTTGTGACAACCTGTCAATCCAAGGTGCCTAACTCCTCCTGATCGGGTCATTTCTGGTTACGAAATACCGCAAAGCTTAAATAGTAGGCTTCCCAAGGAATCCTGGGATAGCTGACGCAGATATCCCAGGAGTCTATGGGAATCGCCTAATCGGCGGCTGGGGCCAAAAGTGCCGCCTGGATATCTTAAAAAAAGGTTTTTTGGTACAAAACAAATATCCTTTTTATTGTACACCAGGTGGGCATTGAGAACAGAGGACCTTGTAATAAAGGGTGGAACCAAGGGCGGACTGACCATTTGGGAACTCGGGGTCAGTAGGGGGCCCCATGAGATGCCCCTGGTACCTTTCATAGGCTTTTTTTGGTGTGGTTTGAGTGTGGGTGAGGACACAGGGGCCCCATGATCCCCTATTGCCCGGGGGCCCCATGAATTGTCAGTCCGCCCCTGGGTGGAACTTTAACTTTTCTTGAATGCAATGATGAGGGTTTTCACCAAGTGGTCTGAAGCTGAAGATCCCTTTAATGGGTGACTTTGCCTTTACTAGCTTTTCTGGCTCGGATGACAAATTAAATAATTAACTCTAAAATTAATCTACTGTGTTCTGTTACGCTAGCATACAGGAATGTTAAAATTTTCCTTTTTGCTATGTAGCTCTTTCGGATTGAGGATTGTGCTGGACTGAATCAGTCAGTCATTGGTCAATGGGTAGATGATGACGGGGGTAGGTTGGGAGAATTCGCTTCCAATGATTTCTGCCCAACTTAAAAAGAGGGTGTCAGTGAGACCGTTTTTTGGGGGGGTTGGGGGGGGGGGGTTTGAGCTGCTACCAGTGGGTACAGTCTTGAGTTCGTTTCTGCGTGTACTTGTAAAGGTAGGTAGAAAGGAATGCCCAATATCCAGAGATTGCCAGTTCAAAAGTGAGTTTATACTTGTTTATTAGGAGTAGCAAAAAGTAATCAAGCCAACACGTTTCGGGGGAACAAAGACTCCCCCCTTCCTCAGGGCTGTTGCTGCATACTGATAATAAATAGAGAAGGATCCCAAACTGGTGTGACTGTGACACAAAGATCTGTGGGAAGAAAAAGATCAGACAGATCTGTGTTGGCTGTGTTTACTGAGGTAGCATTGAGCCTTTCTGCAATGTTGGAAGCATGCCTATATAAACATTACAAAAGTAGACAGTTGTAGATGGACTCCTATGTCTTTAAAGCCCATCTCCAGGATTTAGACTAAATCTGTTCTTTCAGTGCCCCGCATATTGCAAGGTTCGGCTGCTTGTTCAGTCCAGGGGTGCAGGAATAAGAGGTGAGGGTGACTGGTCCTGTGATGCCTCTTCTCTAAGGTGCTCCTGGTCAAAGTTGCACTCTTGTATACACTCACTGGCCACTTTATTAGGTGCACCTTGCTAGTACCAGGTTGGACCCCATTTTGCCTTCAGAACGGCCTTCATTCTTCGTGGCATGGCTTCAACAAAGTGTTGGAAACATTCCTCATGGATTTTGGTCCATATTGACATGATAGCATCACACAGTTGCTGCAGATTTGTCAGCTGAACATCCATGATGCAAATTTCCTGTTCCTCCACATCCCAAAGGTACTCTATTTTTTTGAGATCCGGTGACTGTGGAGGCCATTGGAGTGCAGTGACCTCATTGTCATGTTCAAGTAACCAGTTGGCGATGATTTGAGCTTTGTGACATTATCCTGCTGGAAGGAGCATCAGAAGATGGGGACACTGGAGTCATAAAGGGATGGACATGGTCAGCAACAATACTCAGGTAGGCCGTGGCATTTAAATAATCCTCAATTGGTACTAAAGGGCCCAAACTGTGCCAAGAAAATATCCCCCCACACCATGACACCACCAGCACCAGCCTGAACCGGTGATACAAGGCAGGATGAGTCCACCACACCATGACACCACCAGCACCAGCCTGAACCGGTGATACAAGGTAGGATGAGTCCACAATACCATGACACTACCACCACCAGCCTGAATCGTTGATACAAGGCAGGATGGATCCACCACACCATGACACCACCACCACCAGTCTGAACCATTGATACAAGGCAGGATGGATCCACCACACCATGACACCACCACCACCAGTCTGAACCATTGATACAAGGCAGGATGGATCCATGCTTTCATGTTGTTTACATCAAATTCTGACCGCACCACCTGAATGTCGCAGCTGAAATCGAGACTCATCAGACCAGGCAACATTTTTCCAATCTTCTGTTGTCCAATTTTGGTGACCTGGGCGAATTGTAGCCTCTGTTTTCTGTTCTTAGCTGACAGGAGTTGCACCCGGTGTGGTCTTCTGCCTCTGTAGCCCATCTGCTTCAAGGTTCGACGTGTTGTGCGTTCAGAGATTATATTCTGCATACCTTGGTTGTAATGATTGGTTATTTGAGTTACTGTTGCCTTTCTATCATCTTGAACCAGTCTGCCCATTCTCCTCTGACCTCTCATATCAACAAAGTATTTTTGTCCTCACAACTGCCGCTCACTGGATATTTTCTCTTTTTTGGACCATTCTCTGTAAACCCTAGAGATATTTGTGTGAGAAAATCCCAGTAGATCAGTAGTTTTTTAAATACTCAGACCAGCCTGTCTGGCACCAACAACCATGCCACGTTCAAAGTCACTTAAATCCCCTTTATTCCCCATTCTGATGCTCGATTTGAACTTCAGCAAGTTGTCTTCACCATGTATAGATGCCTAAATGCATTGGGTTGCTGCCATGTGATTGGCTGGTTAGCAATTTTGTGTTATCAAGCAATTGAACAGGTGTACCTAAAGTGGTGGGTGAGTTTATATGACACTGAAGAATCACCCACAGGCCAGAGGGAGAAGAGGAAAGCACCGGGGTAAGGTAAGTAATGCAGCCTATTCAGCTTTCCCATAGATGTAACAAGCATTAAACCATTGCAATGTGCGAATGGGGGGGGGGCACCATTTTATCCTGAAGCACACCAATGCAACAAGTTGATGTGAACAGACCTATACAAAGCAAGGCTTTTGGATTGTCTTTGTGTTGGGAATGTGTTGGGCACAACTGTATTTGGGCTGTCATCAGCCTCTTGCAATCCCTGTACAGCAGGGTTGGCATCTGAGAGGAAAGAGCAGCACAAGGAGCCAGTCAGTTCATGTGCTGACAAGTGGCATGCTGATAGGGGGAGAGAACAGAGTGGTAGAAAGATGAGCTCCTCAATGTGCTGCTTCTCCTTTCACTGTACAGTCATAGGCTGGGGGCTCATCCGGGATAACCTGGACTCAAAGGAAGTGGGTTGAAAGATGCTAGACATCAGACTGAGGACATCTGGTGGCCAAAAAGTGCTGCAATTACATCTCTAGGTTAAAGAAGAATGTTGCATTACAAAGCTATATTTCTTTTTTTTTTTTAGCTTTTTATCTTGTTGTCTTTGACCAGGGGGAGAGAGCAGAGTGGTAGAAAGATGAGCTCATGACTGTGCTGCTTCTCCTTTCACTGTATAGTCATAGGCTGGGGGCTCATCCGGGATAACCTGGACTCAAAGTCCCGCTTTTATTTTCTTTGATAAATATCTAAAGCCCACCTTTTTATAATGGATAGAGTAGCAATGAATAAAACCCCTGTTGCTTGTGTCCTGTTCTTACTTCCTAGTGCCTCCCTACTGCATTTGAAACTATAAAATAAAGTCCTGAGATGCACTTTAAGTAACTCAGGCCAGCCTCGCTTTGTCCTTTCTCAAACTGATGTGCACAGCAGCCCCCATTATCCTCAGATGATTATTTTAGTATTGTAATAAGAAAATCTGCAGTGTGTGCATTCCTTTAGGTGTGAAAATATCTAAAAAAAATGTAAACCCCTTGTGCAGGGAATACCTGCAATTTGAATTGTAGGTCCCTGCAGACTTCTGGGAAAACAGTGATCTGTAATCTGAAGAATATATTTAAAAAATATATATTTTTAAAAATATATATTTTTTAAATATATTCTTCATATTTTTTTAACATATATAAAAAAGTAATTTTAACATATATTTTTACACATATTTGTAAATGCATCCCAAAAATGTAGATTTGTAATTTTAAAGACATAAAGTATATTTGAAATGTATTTTAAAAAATATTTTTCATATATTTTGTAATAAATTTCAACATGCAGTATATATATATATTTATTGAAATATATTTTTAAGTATATTGAGTATGGCCAAAATTGTACCATTTCAAATATATGGCAATATATTTGGAAATAATATTTTAAAAATATATTTTTCATATATTTTTTTTCCATGTGGGTAAAATGATTGTAAATTTTAAAAAATAAAAATAAATGAATGTGTCATACTTACTTGCCCTCTGTAATGGTTTTGATCCTCCTCTTCTTGGGTCCTCTCCCCCTGCTGAATGCCCCCATAGCAAGCCACTTTATTTATTTTTTCAATTATTTCAGGTACTTATATAGCGCCGTCAATTTGTGCAGTGCTTTACATATATATTGTACATTCACATCAGTCCCTAACCCTCAAGGGGTGTACAATCTAAGGTCCCTAACTCACATTCATACATACACATACTAGGGACAATTTAGACAGGAGCCAGTTAACTTACCAGCATTTCTTTAGAGTGTGGGAGGAAACTGGAGAAGACCCACACAGGCACAGGGAGAACATGCAAACTCCAGGGAGGTGGTGACGTGGTTGGGATTTGAACCAATGACCCGAGTACTGCCAGGCGGAAGTGCTAACCACTGTGCCGCCCACTTTCTAGGGGAACACTTGTGGCTCTATGTGTCACTGGTTGCGATTGACAGCAGCACTCCTCAAATGCCCCATAGGAAGCTGCTTGCTGTGGGGGCACTTAACAGAAGGGAGAGGCCAACAGCGCCGGCGGGGGGGGCCAGAGAAGAGGGCTTAGGTATATTGTAATTTTGTCAACACTTGGACTCAAAATGTTTTGGAAATATTTATAGATCTCACTTACAATAATGGTATTAGCAGGTAGTTTTATGCCGAACTATCTACTGATATCATTATTTTTTCAGTGATCTGTAATTATTTCCAAGCCATTTTGATTCCTGGCATTGCTGAAATTATGTTTTAATTAAGCCGTGATGAAGGAACTGTGAGCCTCTGAAACGTGTTGGATCATTTATGGCATTGATGTTTCAATAAAATATCCACCTGGACTCCATTACTAGTGTGGTACCCTTGCTACTTTTTTACCTATCTAGATTTTTCTCAAGACACTCTCCGCTGTTTGGATGTGCTTTTGTGGAACAGCCTCACTGTAGGGATTCAGCTTAAACACACATTATTCTGGACACTATTGATGGGAGATCTAGCGCCTCTTATGCAGGGACTCTTTTTTATCACGACAGGCCAGAAGACATCTGAAAAAAGATACTTGAAGTCATTCAACGGGGAAATGGAGCAGGACCTCATTGCTGGATCAGTTAATATGTGCGGGAAAATGCCAGAAATCAGGAGAGTAAAGCAACCTCTACTTTTTATTTTTAGCCACTACCAGGGGATCAAATATTTCCTTTTGGCCCGAGCAGGAATTATAAGTCAGGTCCCAGCACTCTGGTCTTTCCCCTCTTCCTATGCACCTGCTCTGTATATTCATTAGAGACGGGGCGGACTGACCATTTGGAAACTCGGGCGCTGCCCGAGGGCCTGGGGTCAGTAGGGGGCCCCATGAGATGCCCCTGGTACCTTTTTCATAGACTTTTTTGAGTTTGGGCAAGAACACAGGGGCCCCATGATCCCCTATTGCCCGGGGGCCCCATGAGTTGTCAGTCCGCCCCTGATTAGAGATTAGAAGCCCATCAGGCTGCCAAGTCACTGCTGGGAAGGGGAAGCATGCTGAAAAAAACAAAGCAAAAATAAAGCTTGCTGTTAATTTTGAGGATGCCCACATGGAAGAAAAATACATTTTAAATATATTTTTAAAATATTCTTCCCAAATATATTGACATATATTTGAAATACTACAATTTTGGCCATATTCAACATATTAAAAAAAAAAAAAAAATATATATATATATATATATATATATATATATAAACAATAAAATGCATTTTTTATATATTACAAAATATAGGAAAAATATTTTTAGAAATACATTTTTTTAAATATATTCTTCAGATTTTTTTAGCATATAAAAAAATTAATGTTAACATATATTTTTTACATATATTTGTAAATACATTTAAAAAATGTAGATTAAATGACTTAAATGTAGATTAAAAAGAGATAGATAGATAGATAGATAGATAGATAGATAGATAGATAGATAGATAGATAGATAGATATTTTGAAATATATAGAATATGGCCAAAATTGTACTATTTCATATATATGTCAATATATTTGGGAAGAATATTTTATAAATATATTTTTAATATATTTTTCTTCCATGTGGGTGTATTGCTGTACAGTGCCTGCAGTTACAAAGGTCAGCCAAAGGTCCCTCTATCATCATGCTCCTTGTAATGTAGCACACCCGACTGGCTCGTTTTGCTGCTTCTCCCTCTCTCAGTCTGAGCTCTGTTCTACAGAGTTTGATACCAAGTAAGATTCAGGCATTTGCATTACCTTTCTTCAAAAACATTTGCATAATGTGGTGTGCCTTTATATGTGCCTGGAGTTCAGCTTTAACATCCAAGTTTATAAAAGATGTTGGTGATTTTGTTCATGGAATAAAGCTGAATAGGACAGATGCCACGTTTCCTGGCTGGCAGAAGCAGAGGCCATATTTACTGTCTGTCTGGAGTTCTTCCTTAATATCACTATAGGCTTTTCTGGTGTCTGCTCAGATTTGGAGTGTCAGCACCCTTTGTGTTCAGTGTTTTGAATTATTTACCATTATTGGTCGGGTAAATAGAAGATGCAAACTGTTTGTTGAATCTCAATTAAGGGCCCTGCAATGTTGTCATTTGCAATCATCGGACTATAAAAACAGGCGAAGGAAATCTTTCAGTGTCGTGATCTGCTGCACCTTTCATCTGTCAGGCCGGGTCAGCGGTCAGAGCCAAAGGTAACAGTTGTGGTCAATACAGATGTCCGAGAGGGCAGGCTCTTCTCTTCCTGAATAGTCTGGAGAAAGGATATCCTCCAGAGAGATTAGACAAAGATTAGAATCAATCAGGGAATGCTGGGATTAACCTTTCCATCGCTAGACAAATATGGAGGCTGAATGCAGGAGCCCAGTCATTGACTATGATAGAGTGCACTGAAAACGACTCTGTATTCTAAACACTTTACCTACCTTCCTTCCTTTCTTCTGTCCTTCCTTCCTTCCCTCCCTCCCTCCCTTCCTTCCTTCCTTCCTTCCTTCCTTCCTTCCTTCCTTCCTTCCTTCCTTCCTTCCTTCCTTCCTTCCTTCCCTCCCTCCCTCCCTCCCTCCCTTCCTTCCTTCCCTCCCTCCCTCCCTCCCTCCCTTCCTTCCTTCCTTCCCTTCCTTCCTTCCTTCCTTCCTTCCTTCCTTCTTTCCACCCTCCCTCCCTTCCTCTCTTCCTTCCTCTCTTCCTTCCTTCCTTCCTTCCTTCCTTCCTTCCTTCCTTCCTTCCTTCCTTCCTCCCTTCCTTCCTTCCTTCCTTCCTTCTTTCCACCTCCCTCACTTCCTCTCTTCCTTCCTCTCTTCCTTCCTTCCTTCCTTCCTTCCTTCCTTCCTTCCTCTCTTCCTTCCTCTCTTCCTTCCTCCCTTCCTTCCTCTCTTCCTTCCTCTCTTCCTTCCTCCCTTCCTCCCTCTCTTCCGTCCTTCCTCTCTTCCTTCCTCCCTCTCTTTCTTCCTTCCTGCCTTCCTCCCTCTCTTTCTTCCTTCCTGCCTTCCTCCCTCTCTTCCTTCCTTCCTTCCTTCCTCCCTCCCTCCCTCCCTTCCTCCCTCTCTTCCTTCCTTCCTCCCTCCCTCCCTTCCTCCCTCCCTTCCTCTCTTCCTTCCTCCCTCCCTCCCTTCCTCTCTTCCTTCCTCCCTCTCTTCCTTCCTCCCTCTCTTCCTTCCATCCTCTCTTCCTTCCTCCCTCTCTTCCTTCCTCCCTCCCTTCCTCTCTTCCTTCCTCCCTCCCTCCCTCCCTCCCTTCCTCTCTTCCTTCCTCCCTCTCTTCCTTCCTCCCTCCCTCCCTCCCTTCCTCTCTTCCTTCCTCCCTCTCTTCCTTCCTCCCTCTCTTCCTTCCTTCCTCCCTCCCTCCCTCTCTTCCTTCCTTCCTCTCTTCCTTCCTCCCTCTCTTCCTTCCTTCCTCCCTTCCTCCTTCTCTTCCTTCCTCCCTTCCTTGCT
Organism: Staurois parvus; assembly: GCF_062004578.1. Taxonomy (NCBI): domain Eukaryota; kingdom Metazoa; phylum Chordata; class Amphibia; order Anura; family Ranidae; genus Staurois; species Staurois parvus. The sequence goes on from NW_028318505.1 coordinate 305,296, forward strand.
GCTTGCTGTGGGGGTACTCAACAAGAGGGAGGTGCCAGGAGTGCTGGGGAGGGACCTGAGAAGAGGAGGATGGAGGCTGCTCTGTGCAAATCCTCTTCACAGAGCAGGTAAGTATGATATGTTTGTTATTTAAAAACGAAAAAAAAAATTTGCTTTAAAATCACTTTAACTATCCAATTGATCTGTATCTACTCAGAAAGGCAACATATTTGTTGGTAGATCTAGAGGAGATTGCACAGAATAATTTTAACGTTGGTGGTGAGCTTAGAAGCCTTCATACCACCATCAGTAAAAGTGACAGCCGAAATCGTGCTTACCAGTGTTATGGAAGAGTTAAAAATTATAATTTTTTTTTTAAAGCCTTACTTTCTCCAGGCATCAATATTATACTGATGAATAAAATATTACCATCTCAGATTTATGTATTTTTTTGCTGTTGTTTTGGGTGATGGATTTTCGTCAGGAACATTCCGTGCTCTCACAAATTCCTCTAAGTGTGCCTTTTTTTAAAATGTATTTTGACATGTCGCACTATTCACTAATTACGCTTGGAGGAAGAGCGATGAAATGATGGATATGGCTGGGCTTTCTTTAAAGGTAGATGACAAAAATGGCACCCCAGCTCTTCCAAATATCTTCTGGAGCCTCCATGGCCTTGGGCTGTGGAGATGTGAGAGAGAGGTCCTAGGTGGATTAGATCCTGGAGTGGATCCTATTGATGGATCACATAGCTCGAGGTCCTAACACCTTTCCCAGTGGGGAGTCCTAACCTAAAAACCTTCTGGCTCTGTTTTTTTCAACGTACAGAATGCACACTGATTATCTGGTGATTTAGGGCAGTTTAGATAACTACCTGTGTGACCAGCTTAAAAAACTGCTGGAAATACAACCAAAAGGTCCCAAAATGCTACATTGTGTAAAAGAATGATATGCCGGAATTCAATGTCTACGTAATTGAATATTTATGGGAGTATTTTTTTAATTCCATTTTTATCTATTCCTGTTTTTGAATTAGCTTTTTTTTACTACAGACATGTGCAAGTTTTAGGATGAAGTTACACTTTTAATGCAAATGTACTAACCTACGTAGTGCTGGCATATTCCACAGAACATTGTAGATATTTAAAGTAGCCTTTCTCTGTTGAAATCAATTTCAGGTCTCAGGGAGTGCTAATTAAAATGAATTAGTTGGGGCTCAGTGGTAAGAATGTCTCTCATATTGGTGGTCAGAGGGTATTATCCCTCTCTTACCATGGTGGTCAGAATGCCACCATCACAGACAGCTTAAAGCAGTGGTTCTCAACCTGTGGGTCGCGACCCCTTTGGGGGTTGAACGACCCTTTCACAGGGGTCCCCTAAGACCATCAGAAAACACATATTTCCGATGTGTAAAGAGCAGCTACTGTGTAAAAAGCAGCTGCTGTGTTGAAAGCAGCTACTCTGTTAAAAGCAGCTACTGTGTTGAAAGCAGCAGTATTGGAGGTAAAATGACACTCATGAATTATAATTACTGGGTAAATAATTTTATGGTTGGGGGTCACCACAACATGAGGAACTGTATTAAAGGGTCATGGCATTAGGAAGGTTGAGAACCACTGGCTTAAAGGATCTGCCAAGTGGCGTTGGACTCAGAATTATGCAGGCACTAATAGATAGGAGGTCAATTAGCCACAGCTCAAGGAACCCATCTAATGTAACCCTAGGGTTCCAGGTAACCATGTTTGAGAATAGCTGGTCTCATATCTTCATTAGTGATGGGCCAAACACCCCCCTGTTCAGTTCGTGGTCGAACATTCGAACCTACTGAAAGTTCAAACGCGACCTTCGAACAAGGACAATTTACTGAGCGGTATCTTACAGCATCTGGGTATGCGGAAAGATAGCGCTCAGCTACTAAAATACCAGAAAATGTAAGTTAGTGAGCGCAATCTGAAAAGCGACCAATGCACTAAGGAACCACAAAAACCTTTCTAATAGAATCACATAACAAGGAGTGCAGCGCTATATGAAAATAAACCTTAATCACAAAAATATAAACAATAAAAAATGAGTCCACTGTGATATCAAAATACGGATTCCTCAGTCCACAATGAGATTTCTAACACTGTAGGTGTAATCCGGTTTTCCGCTATGGTGATATGAATAGATTGCCTACTCACCAGAAACACAGTGCAAAAATGCATATCTGGATCACATGCATCCTGGGATCACGGATGAAGACAGCCCGGTGTTAGGATCCTCTGGTGGTCCCTCAATGGTGTAAGAGAAGGATACCGATCTGGTCTCAAAGTGCTCACTCAACAGGTCTGCAGCAATGCCTAAAATACTGGGGCTGAGGTGTGGAGGCTCAGTGTAGAACTTGAGAGTGAAAAATCTGGTGTAGAACTTGAGAGTGAAAAATCTGGTGCAGCTCTTCCTGAGTTATGAGTTATATTATCAGGTTATGTGGTATTTTAGTAGTGAAACATTATTTAATATTATTTAATATTTCAGCTGTCAACGTGGTTCCCCATTGACAGTTGAACATCAAAAAAATTGCCGACATTGCCTAACAATCACATTTTTTTTTTTTAAACGGCATGGGGTCCCCTCTTCCATCCACACCAAGCCCTTCAGGTCTGGTATGGATTTTGAAGGGAACCAAATGCCAAAATGGAAAAAAAAATAGCATAGGGGTCCCCCCCAAAATCCATACCAGACCCTTATCCGAGCATGCAGCCTGGCAGGTCAGGAAAGGGGGGGGCGAGCTACCAACCCCCCGAACCATACCAGGCCACGTGCCCTCAACATACGGGACAGGGGCTTCCCCCTCAAAACACCTTGTCCCCATGTTGATGGGGAAAAGGGCCTCCTCCTCACAACCGCAGCTGGTGGATGTAGGGGTCTGCAAGTGGGGCTTATCGAAATCTGGAAGCCACCTTTAACAAGGGGGCCCCCAGATTCTGCGAATGAGTATGCGGTACCCATTTAGAGAAAAAAGTATGGTGTAAATGACAGGAGACAGTCTTTGTCAAGTCCTTTAATAAAAACAAAAATAAAAAAAATGTCCACCCAAGTAGATCTGACATCAATCGCGATGCCCGCCGCCACTGCCGACCCGGAAAAAGAAAAAAAAAACCCTGCTTCATTCTTGATTTTGGCTCCCGGACGTCTGACAGTTGCGCGCAATGATGGTTCTTAAACACTGTGATGACATCACAAGGGGGTGGGGCCCCCTTGTGACATCATTATGTGCTGTAATTGGCCAAAGCATTGCACCTGTGGTCAGGTGCATTGCTTTGGCCAATCACAATGCATTGTCAGGGGCGTGTTAACAGCGAACACACGAACAGCCAATATTTGAGTCAAACTAATCTTCATATCTCTACTGCAGCCATACACAAGGTCAAATTTTACATAAGAAACATCACTAGTGAGATCTGAACCTATGAGCCATGGAAACTACTTACCAATTGTGACTAAACATGAGGACAATGCAAACATTTGGGCTAAGAGCACTAACTGCCTTGTAATTAGCTGCCGTGTGTGTTCCTTCAGTTGGCCATTCGGCTGGTTATTGGGTCTACCAGACAGGCAACCCAACAACCATCTGGTGGAGCACACATGGTAGGCTGGCGATGCTAATTCAAGGGCAATAGCTTAAGGTTTTCAGTGCTGCTGCTGGCAGTATCTTAATGTAACAAACTTTTCAACAGATTCCCCAAATCAACTCGTAGTCCATTGATTACTTCCTCCAGGTGCTCAACTGAAGGTCCATATCTCCATAATAACCTGTAGCTCAGGGAATAGTCTTCAGGATCCTGTAAATTGCATCTGCGATCCACTGATTGCAGTTACAATGCTTTGCAGGCTCCAGTGCAAAAAAAATAATAAATGCCCATTTATTAATTTTTTTTCAATAAGGTTGCATTTATTTATTTTCTTACAAAAGTTGGAATTTGTCTTTAAGAGCAATTAAAAATTATTTCAGAAATAGTGATTTTTTTTTTGTAATAACAAAGAATAATATTACCCAGGTGAAATTAATAGGATAATATTAGATAAAAGTTGATGATGAACCCACATGTGACTACGGAGAGAGTCTCAGATCGAATTTGGCTACACTGACAAAGAAAAATGATACATAAAGATTTTGTTTTGAAAAAAATGAGGAAAGAAAAAATCCGACCTCCCCGGTTTGCATTGACAACGATTCAGAAATTGATTTTAGCGTGTGATAGCTTTCTCTGTCCCAAGTGGGTAGGGAGTTTGAGAGCTCACAGCAGCATCATCTGGTAATCCTTCCATGTGATTTTCTTTCCTTTTCATTTTCGTATCTTAGGCCTATTGACTTATGAGGATCAGGAAAACAAATCAAGATATCCTTTAAGTGTTTAAGAGACAGCCCTGGCCAGGAGAACCGAGAATGTCGGCGTGACCTTGGAAGTCAATATGGATTCCGAGCTTGATGTTTTTATTAGGTGTAAGATTTACCAGAAATGGAAATTTTTGTAGATTTTGTTTTACAAATGAGATATATTTGGGTAATTAGATGCTGATTATTTTAGGAAGTAAACACAAAGATATTTTTTTTTTTTGCATGTTCTTCTGTTAAAGCATGTGTCCAACCAAACCATTTTTATAAGTTTTGGATAGAATGGGGAAGAATTAAGACCTCTTTACTGCTATCGAAAGCTCCATTAAAGAGATTTTATGACCAGCTATCAAAGAAAGAATTGAGATCAAAATTAGCTGATCCAAAAACTTCTTCAGATGCTACCATCTCAAAATTAAATCCATGGAATAAAATGTTGGAACAAATACATGGGGGCTTTAAATATACCAATGAGGAACATCCAATGAGATACTATCTTTCAACTAATAAAAGGTGCTGACATTGCCTTTTAAATAACCACAAATTAGGAGGTGTATGTTCCCAAAATATAAAAAAAATAACAAAAACGCAGAAAGAATTGTGGAACAATAAACACCACTCAAAAATATCAATAAAACTTTATTTAAAAATCCCTTGTGCTGATTTCCCTCCATAACAAAATGAAATAAATAAGAATAAGGCAATTATGTGTGCAATTTCTTAGAATACTGTCTCCCGGGAATTTAGGACAAGTGTCTTAATTTTATTATATTTTGTTATGGAGCGAAATTGGTACAAGGAGCTATTTAATAAAGTCTTCAAGATATTTTTTAGTGTGGTTTATTGTTCCCCATTCCTTCTGCGTTTTTCCTTTTGCGTATCAATGAGCTGCTATATTTAAAATAGTAACATATATAAAATAGATGCACATTTTTCTATATAGTATCTTGCTGGATGTTCCCCATGGTTACATTTAAAGCCCCTGTGTATTTGTTGCTACATCTGGTTTGTTGGATTCCCCACACTTACCTATCATGTTCACAATGGGTTCACCGAACAGGAAGTAAAGAGGACCTTCACCTACTTCCTCTCTTCTGCCTCCCACTGGCTCTTAAATGAATGAAATGAGAATTAAAATTGAAGTGCCACACCACTGCTAAGAGGTCCAGAGACAACTTTATTTCATTAAAAGTCAGGGGTACAATCCAAAAAGTAGCCAACACGTTTCAGGGGTCCAAGCCTTCCCTTGATCAGGGCTTGACTGGCAACAATGTGAACAAACCAGTAGTGAATTGGATTTACAATTGTATTTTTTCCAGAATTAATTACAAGCACAGGCCACACCAGCCACTTGTTTGGCAGCTGGAAAAAATACCTTTGTAGGTCCAGTTCACCTCTGGTTTGTTCATATTGTTGCCAGTCAAGCCTTGACGAAGGGGGAGCTTGCTCCCCCATAATATGTTGGCTACTTGTTGGATTGTACCCAGGAGCGGACTGACAACTCATGGGGCTCCTGGGCTATAGGGGATCATGGGGCCCCTGTGTCCTTGCCCAAACTCAAAAAAGCCTATGAAAAAGGTACCAGGGGCATCTCATGGGGCCCCCTACTGACCCCGGGCCCTCGGGCAGTGCCTGAGGTTCCAAATGGTCAGTCTGCCCCTGACCCCTGACGTTTATTGAGATACAGTTGTGTGGACCTCTTTGCAGTAGTGTGGCATTTCAATTTCAATTCTCGTTACATTATACTACAAGTCGATGATACCGTGGAGACTGTCTGAAGTGTAGAACCCGCATGCCCAGGAACCAGATCATTACCGCCAAAAGCAATACCTTAAGATAACAATACCAGTAAAGATAACCATATGGATCCAGTGATATCTCTTAACTTTCCTCAACTCCTAAATAATTGAGACTTTTTTTTAGCCATAAATACCTATTTTTTAAACTTTCATTTCCCGAATCTTCACCTAGGCAAGGTTGATGTAGGCCCAGTGTTTAGAGCGAAACCTCTTGCATGCAAAGACATGCTGTGGATCTTGGCCAGGTCTACAGGAATTGGTGGAAACCGGCAGTTGTCTGTGCACCCAGGAGACCCCCCCTCCACACACATATGCATAGAAAGCCCACGGGTCTCTTCCAGTCTATGGGACCTGGCAGAGATCCTCTGCTTTCTGAACATGTATGGGGGATCTCACGTTCATGTAGGCATGCTGTGGGTCTCCACCCTTTCCTGTAGACCTAGCAGTGACCTACAGAGGGCCTGCATATGCAAGGGATCTTGTTCCAATATGGCGACATGGGAAGAAAGAATTTTAGCTGTTAGAAGAACAACACTGGACTGCATGGGGTGGTGAGTATATTTTCTTTTATTTTTACACAGGGACAAACTGTAATTTTAGCTGGGTAGAGTGATGTTTTCTATTTTTGGAAAATCTGCAAAAAGGACATCACCAGCAAAAAAAGTAGTGTTTCTAGTCTTCCCTTACTCTAATTAATTTAAATAAAGGCATGAAGGTAACTCCATCATTTTGTAGAGATTTCATCTCACTTCCTGTTGTATCTCTGGGACAGGAAGTGAAGGATAATCTCCCCAACAGGACACATTTGGATTACGAGATGCACATGATCAAACAAGAGAAAAATATGCCACATTTTGTAAAACAGAGACAGTTGTGTTTTCGTGTCGGATGGGCTGATATTCAAGAAAAGCTCTTGGAAGGAGCTTCCTGTTGGCCTATTGCTACTTTCGAAAAGGCTTACGAAGGCTGAAATACTCCAAACCCACCAGTATGTTAATGGTGCCGATTCCTGGGGGACTCTTTCATTTTCTGAAAGGCAGAATGAAGATGAAATGAGAGAGCTGATTTCCACCGGTGACATCATCTGACTGATAGAGCCACCTGAATATTTATCAGCCATTGGTACAATGCATTCACTCAGCTTGTGGAGTCTCTCAGAATGTCACTTGGAATAATATTACCCAACCACGCCGGAGGTGTCAGTGAGCTATCTGTGCTGTAGATATCAGTATTTGTTGGTGTCACTAAAGGCCAGGAAATGTATTAGATTGGTTATATGGCTACTGAAACAAGAACTGGTGATAGTGAAGCTTCTGGCTGTATAATCTGTATGTGGGGTAAGCAGGATAGTCAGTGATATATTACCGACAGGTATTCTTTACTGGATGTATCCTAAAGCCCAACTCCAGGAAATTCAAAAATTCTCCCTTGCAGTGGGGTGTTCATTAACTGCTCATTAAGTCTAGGTGTTCTGTTTCAAATGCCGCTTTACGCATTAACATACCTCTGTAGACCAAGTCTCCCTAGACCAGTGGTTCTCAACCCGTGGGTCGCGACCCCTTTCGGGGTCGAATGACCCTTTCACAGGGGTTGCCTAAGACCATCGGAAAACACATATTTCTGATGTGTAAAGAGCAGCTACTGTGTAGAAAGCAGCTGCTGTGTTGAAAGCAGCTACTCTGTTAAAAGCAGCTACTGTGCTGAAAGCAGCAGTATTGGAGGTAAAACGACACTTCATGAATTATAATTACTGGGTAAACAAGTTTATGGTTGGGGGTCACCACAACATGAGGAACTGTATTAAAGGGTCACGGCATTAGGAAGCTTGAGAACCACTGCCCTAGACAGTATGGGCCCTAGACAGTATGGTTTCCTGCTGACTTGGCACCATCCACAGGCAGCTTCAAGTGGTTGCAAAAGTTAATTTTTTTCTTAAAATAACAAACATGTTATACTTACCTGCACTGTGCAATAGTTTTGCACAAAGCGGCATTGACCCTCAGGGGAACATTTTTTTTACAGCAAACATTACTAATGCTTTAAGCTGCTTCTCTCTCTTGTCTCAAGTCTGAACTCTGCTGCATGGGGGATTTAAGAAGCTGTTAATAAGTCCAAATCAGATGATTACGCTATTTGCATTTAAAAATACATTTAAAGAGTTACTAAAACCAGGACCTTGCATTCACTATATCTGGTCTCCCCGGACCCTGCATTCACTATATCTGGTCTCCCCGGACCATGCATTCACTATATCTGGTCTCCCCGGACCCTGCATTCACTATATCTGGTCTCCCCGGACCCTGCATTCACTATATCTGGTCTCCCTGGACCCTGCATTCACTATATCTGGTCTCCCCGGACCCCGCACCCACTATATCTGGTCTCCCAGGATCCTGCATTCACTATATCTGGTCTCCCCAGACCCTACATTCACTATATCTGGTCTCCCCGGACCCTGCATTCACTATATCTGGTATCCCCGGACCCTGCATTCACTATATCTGGTCTCCTCGGACCCTGCATTCACTATATCTGGTCTCCTTGGACCCTGCATTCACTATATCCGGTCTCCCCGGACCCTGCATTTACTATATCTGGTCTCCTCGGACCCTGCATTCACTATATCTGGTCTCCTCGGACCCTGCATTCACTATATCTGGTCTCCCCGGACCCTGTATTCACTATATCTGGTCTCCCCGGACCCTACATTTACTATATCAGGTCTCCCCGGACCCTGCATTCACTATATCAGCTCTCCCCGGACCCTGCATTCACTATATCTGGTCTCCCTGGACCCTGTATTCACTATATCTGGTCTCCTCGGACCCTGCATTCACTATATCTGGTCTCCTTGGACCCTGCATTCACTATATCTGGTCCCCCCGGACCCTGCATTCACTATATCTGGTCTCCTTGGACCCTGCATTCACTATATCTGGTCTCCCCGGACCCTGCATTCACTATATCCGGTCTCCTCGGACCCTGCATTCACTATATCTGGTCTCCACGGACCCTGCATTCACTATATCTGGTCTCCCTGGACCCTGCATTCACTATATCCGGTCTCCTCGGACCCTGCATTCACTATATCTGGTCTCCCCGGACCCTGCATTCACTATATCTGGTCTCCCCGGACCCTGCATTCACTATATCCGGTCTCCTCGGACCCTGCATTCACTATATCCGGTCTCCCCGGACCCTGCATTCACTATATCTGGTCTCCCCGGACCCTGCATTCACTATATCTGGTATCCCTGGACTCTGCATTCACTATATCTGGTCTCCCTGGACCCTGCGTCCACTATATCTGGTCTCCCCGGACCCTGCATTCACTATATCCGGTCTCCTCGGACCCTGCATTCACTATATCTGGTCTCCTCAGACACTGCATTCACTATATCTGGTCTCCCCGGACCCTGCATTCACTATATCTGGTATCCCTGGACTCTGCATTCACTATATCTGGTCTCCCTGGACCCTGCGTCCACTATATCTGGTCTCCCCGGACCCTGCGTTCACTATATCTGGTATCCCTGGACACTGCATTCACTATATCTGGTCTCCCCGGACCCTGCATTCACTATATCTGGTATCCCTGGACTCTGCATTCACTATATCTGGTCTCCCTGGACTCTGCATTCACTATATCTGGTCTCCCTGGACCCTGCGTCCACTATATCTGGTCTCCTCGGACCCTACATTCACTCTATGTGTGAAAAAAAGCGATTAAAATTTTATATGGGTACAGTGTGACAGCACTTAAAGCGGAAAATTGGCCTGGGCAGGAAGGAGGGGAAAGTGCCCAGTAGGCAAGTGGTTAAACTGCCACTAAACCCAGGACCCTGCATTCACTATATCCGGTCTCTCCCCGGACCCTGCATTCACTAGATCCGGTCTCCCCGGACCCTGCATTCACTATACTCGGTCTCCCAGAACCCTGAATTCACTATATCCAGTCTCCCAGGACCCTGCATTCACTATATCCGCTCTGCCCGGACCCTGCATTCACTCTATCCGGTCTCCACGGACCCTGCATTCACTATATTTGGTCTCCCTGGACCCTGCATTCATTATATCCGGTCTCCTTGGACCCTGCATTCATTATATCCGGTCTCCCCGGACCCTGCATTCATTATATCCGGTCTCCCCGCACCCTGCATTCACTATATCCGGTCTCCCACAGTACACACAACATGGAAATGCAATTATGTTAGTAAATATAAACTGCTAAATACCTTTTCTCATCAGCAGTATATAGCAGTCTTGTGACTTCTATCAGTGTCCAGCAGAGCACTAGTTAAAGCTTGTAGGAGGAGTTTTCATTCTCTCCTGATTGTCCTATGAGACTGCAGGACCCCTGACCCTTTATCTGGACTGCGCTGATTGGCCCTGTGCTGATCATGTGCACTCTCCCAAGAAAAAAAAAAACTCTCTAGCAATACACACTAAACTAAGCATGTGCAGCTTGCCCCCAAAGCTCTGTTCTATCAGCAGATGGACTGGGGACTGTGGAAGCAGCGGAGGATCAGAGAAGACAGGATCAAACTGCCTTTTTACACATTGTGGAGTATTAACCCCTTAGGTCCCACAGTGAGTATAACAAGCATTCTTTGCTGCATATACAGACTGAGATGGCTGTTGTGGGTATAGTAAGACTGTAACTGATTTTAGAGCTGTATTCATTTGTGCCTTTTATATCTACCTGGAGTTCAGCTGTAAGTTTGAATTCCAGCCAAAAGTCTTGGCCAGAAAAAGAAAGGATTAGAACCTCTGTCGACTGTTTGATTGCTGCCTGCGTACAAAGTGAGAGAGAATCCACACATTTCAGTTGTCACCAGACTAGGAAAAAGGTGGAAATCCCTAATAGGGACACTTGTTCCAGTGACAACTTTCTAGGAGAGGATTTCCCTTGTTTGAAGAGATTTTCTCCCACTACCTGTTTTGTGTATACAGGAAAGGAAGCGGAGGGAAATCTCCCCAATGGAACACACTAGTAAAAAAAGACACCTAATAGAAGTCTATCTGCAAAAGTTTTGGCTTTGGATACACTTTGAAGCCGTGGTGCCCAACCCATGGTCCTTGGGTACATGATGTGCGACCCTCAGACCTCAGCAATTTTATTGGGAACATTAATTAGGGTATTGGCATTGATCTCTACCATCCTCATTTAACCTAGTTCTATGTTCCTAGTATCGTATTGTCCTCTGCAGCATAACCCCACCCAAAAATGTAGCATGTCCACACTCTCTGACCCTCATTTCCTCTACTCGGTTTGCAGTTTCTGACAGTCTTCTCAATTTAGACTCACCCAAGTCTGCTCTCTAGGTCCAACACCAATACCTTTTCCAGGTGCGGGCAATCAATAATCCAGCACTGCACTTGCCCCGTACCAGCCGGTCCCCTTATCCTGATGTCACTCCTTTTCTAGATCCTAAGAGGATCCCACCACTGGACAGCCAGTAGGAAATGTACAAGTCATGCAGATAGTGATGTGGAGACCAAAAAGAAGGATCCCATGTACACAGTAGACAGAGCTGGAGTATCACCTGTCTCTGCAGAAGCTCCAGAAAGAAAAGAGTTGAACCAATGACAATATTATAAACCTCAGAATCAGCTTACTGGTCTCTCTAGTAACGCCATCTCCAATATACAGACCACTCCATCTGGTACAAGCACAACTTATGCGTTTCACTCTATTAGGAGCTTTTTCATACAGACCCTATGAGGAAGTTCCCAATGGATTGAAATGCATTAGATGAGTTTGTACCAGATAAAGTGGTCTGTAATGGAGTGAAACCAATGCGTTTCACTCCATTGGCAGCTTACTCATTAGGATCCTATGAGTAAGCTTCCAACAGAGTGAAACACTTTAAGGAGTATACTGCTCTGCCTACTGTACCAGACAGAGTGGTCTGTATATTGGAGAGGGAAATACATTGATTCTGAGATTTTTAATATGTTGAGCGGGTCCCATCTTTCCTTTTTTGGAGCTTCTACAGAGACTCTGTGAGTGGTCAGTGACTATACGGAACCAGCTCTTGTGATCGGTGGCTGCTTGTAGCAGAGTATTGGTTCTGGAGTAACAGGTGACTGCAGCTTTAGGTAATAAAGTAAGTAATAAGTAATAAGGACATACAGAGGGTTATTTACCAAAACACACCCCAAAGTGCACCCCATTTGGGTTCTAGCCTTGTGACTCTGCCTGTTATTTTTTCTGTTAAGTGTCAAACCAGCTACCACCTATTGGAATTGTTACATAGTTACCTTTGTACTGTTATGACATGCCATTTGGTATATTTTGTATCACTTGGTATTATTTTGTACAATTTTGTTTTGTTATGGATCTAACTTTCCCTCATTGTAGTCCTGAAGAAGCGGGAAACTGTGAAACATGTCGAGATTGGCTAACTGCAAACTCATCTTCATCGTTGAATACCAGCTTTCTGGTGTGAGATAGCACCAAGGGTGTTGATTGTAGTACAGGCTACTGAGATGGATTTTTTAATTACTGTCATTGTCTTTTTAAATATTGATATTCTTCTGTAATAACATTTTGTGGGGTTTTTTTAACCATTAATTGTTGTTTTGTCCTTGTCGGTACAAAGAAAATCCGGCTGCCCCTATCGATTTTTTTTTCATATTTTGTAGATATACACTAGGATCCAGGTACCATCAGCTTTGGTCAATAGCCATAGATTTTGAGTACCTATCTATTTAAAAGAGTGAAACTTTTAAGGAGTATACTCTTATGCCTACTGTACCAGACAGAGTGGTCAGTATATTGGAGAGGGAAATACATTGATTCTGAAATTTTTAATATCGTGAGCGATATCTTTCCTTTTTGGAGCTTCTACAGAGACTCTGTGAGTGGCCAATGACTACAAAGAACCAGCTCCCGTGATCGGTAGTTGCTTGGGGATCAATGCTTGTAGCGGAGTATTGGTTCTGGAGTATCAGGTGATCGTGGCTTTAGTAATAAAGTAAAAAGGAAATACAGGGGGTTATTTACCAAAAGTGCATGGTGCAAAATCTGGTGCAGCGCTGCATAGAAACCAACCAGAGTCCAGGTTTTATTGTCAAAGCTGAACAAGCTGAAGTTAGAAACTGATAGGCTACCATCCACAGCTGCACCAGATTCTGAATGCATCAGTTTTAGTATATTCCCAGGGGCGGACTGACCATTTGGAAACTCGGGCACTGCCCGAGGGCCCGGGGTCAGTAGGGGGCCCCATGAGATGCCCCTGGTACCTTTTTCATAGGCTTTTTTGAGTTTGGCAAGAACACAGGGGCCCCATGATCCCCTATTGCCCGGGGGCCCCATGAGTTGTCAGTCCGCCCCTGTATATTCCCCATTATTTTTTTTTAAAACCAGTGCTCAGTTACATGGGAAAGGGGAAGAGAGGGTTAATTTTGACTGAAGGCTCTATCCAAAGAAAAAAAAAATGCCTTTAGATGCACTTTAAAACCTTATAAGTCTTAAGGAGCATTAAAATATCCTTAAATTATTTTAAACCTTATAAAGTATATTTCTTCTTAAAAAATCATAATACTGACATATGTTCTGTGGCCAGGGGCAGACTGACCATTGGGAACACGGGCACTGCCCGAGCGCCCGGGGTCAGTAGGGGGCCCCATGAGATGTCCCTGGTACCTTTCATAGGCTTTTTTGGGTGTGATTTGAGTGTGGGCAAGGACACAGGAGCCCCATGATCCCCTATTGCCCAGGGGCCCCATGAGTTGTCAGTCTGTGGCATTAACCCAACAAAGCGATACTGCTTAATTGAAAAGTCATTTGCAGATTTTTTTGACTTTCTATGCAAATGAGTGTGTTTGGGTCATGCAACCTGTATACGTCTCCATCTTATACTTGTAGAAGTAAGACCGATTTGAAAAAGCCGTACCAATATTCAAAATGATAAAATAAACAAATATTTAACACTTCTTTTTATCAAACTGAAGATATCCTGAACTTGAAATGGGTACAACATTCAATGTACAATGTGAAAAATTCAAAATGTAAAAAAAACAACAATGCAACAACGTAAAAAAGCAATAAATATCTGTATTAAACACTGTAGCACAAAACATTTATTTATTTATTTCAGGTACTTATATTTATGTTGAACATTCTACATACATGGGAAGAAGATGTCCAACTGCCTTTACAAATTACAAATTTATGGCAGGAACTTGGCACTTTAAAAAGAATTTAGAATTCATGTCTTTTTTTTTTTTTCTCCCAGCAACATTTCAAATACTATTAGAATTAAAGTGTTTTGCCCCTATTCCGTAGGGCTAAATATCCTTGAGTGGTAAAAATCTTTTGAAGGTCAGGACCATTTCTTTAGAGTTCACCAGTCTATTTAATAACTTGCAGCTGTGTCAAAAAATATATTCATCATACAGCCGGGGTAGGAAGTATTGTGCCATGTAATTCCATCTATCGATACGTGTTAGCGGTCCCTGTTATTCCATATTCTGTCCATCTCCAGGCAAGGCTCTGAGATACAAAGGGTACAGATCTTGTTAGGTAATGCCTCTGACACTTTCACTATCAATTGTCTTTTTGCAAGCTCTGATCATCACCTCAATTATCTGCTGTCCAGCCTACCTGATAGGTTTTTGCCAACTATAAGTCTTCTGTCGATGAACACAGAATAATGACAGCTAGGGCAAATGGACAGAATACAAAAGAGACAGGCGGAGAACAATCTACATTGAAAAGTAAGAAAAACAGTGTCTTATTCAGAGTCTGTCTCCTTATGCGTAAAAAATCCTTTTTTTTTTAGTAGTCGAAGGTTGGTTCAGATTAACACAAAATAAATTCTTCTAAATGATTCTTATTGTTAATGCTGCAAATCTAATCTCCAGCAATTTTGTGCTAGCTGCTTACGTGGGGTATACCCACCGAACTGCGCGATATAGTATATATTTTTTTATTATTTTAATATCCGTTATCGTAGGACTTTGTTTTTTTAACATTTAATAACAACCAAATGCCATCTGCTATTATTTTCCCTCCTAGATTGTAAACTCGAAAGAGCAGGGCCCTCGATCCCCTCATGTTTTGCATTGTATTGGTATTGTTCTGTCACATGTTCTGTCCCCCTTTGTAATGTACAGCGCTGAGCGAACTATCGGCACTTTATAAATACTGTATAATAATAATAATAATAATTTTGGTGTTTTACGCTTTTATTTTTAACCTTAAAAAACTTACAATGAAAGGGGTTGTGAATACAATTTATAAATAGAAAGAAACATTAAATCAATCAAAATCAAACTGTAGCTTTTTTTTTTTTGCCTTTTTTTTTCATATTTGAGGGAAAGTGATTCACCTGCAGTACATGATCTTTTTCAAAATTGTTGGTTGGTAGTGAGTTTTAAAAAACCCCTTTCTTTCTTTTTATAGTTTGTAATTATATATACAGTATATACATGAGGGCAGCTATAATTGTCCATTACATATGTGAGTTTTACTTTCTGCTTACTAGGGTTGCACAGCGACTGTACTTCACTGTTCTGGTGTCTCAAAGCAGTTGGATGGGTCATAAGCAATAATTAGAAAAGAAATTTCAAAATAATAATAATAATAATCATCAAATAAATACATTATATATATATATATATATATATATATATATATATATATATATATATTCGCTCCTGTCTAAATTGTGCTAGTTTCATCCCTGGCCATGTGGGATCTCCTGCATGGTAGGGGTTGGGGAAAGACCTGGCAACCTACCCTGTAAAAATAACTGCTAGGAGAAATCATGGAAAAAGTTGCTTACGAGTGACGGTCCATGCAATCGCCAAGGGTTGGATACGATTTAATGGATGGATAGATAGATAGATAGATAGATAGATAGATAGATAGATAGATAGATAGATAGATAGATTCTGTAGATAGATAGATAGATAGATAGATAGATAGATAGATAGATAGATAGATGGATGGATGGATGGATGGATGGATGGATGGATGGATGGATAGATAGATAGATAGATAGATAGATAGATAGATAGATAGATAGATAGATAGATAGATAGATAGATATACAGTATATATGACAGTGAGCAAAGCTAAACAATTCATAGGACTGAAAATGACATCCAAATGTTTTAATGACACCAACATTTCATTTGATGTCATTAAAACTTTCAACATTTCCCCACTGAAATATTGGTGTCATTAAAATGTTCGGGATTAATTTTGCCTCTTCTAAATCCTGAGATATTGATGCATCATATGTGCAGCAGGTACCTCCCCTTCTTAATATATATATATATATATATATATATATATTTATGTTTGTGTGTGTTGACGTTGTATGAATACCTGGAAAAAAATACAAGAACAAAAAATATATATAAATATATTTATATATAGACAGAGAAGTGTAATTTATAATAAGGTTTAATAATAATAAAATATAATTTCCTTTTAACTAACTACCACATGAATAATAAAAGTAATCGTAATTTCATACTAATAATAACACTTTTTTTCTATTTTTTTTTTAAATATCTGCAATAGCATTTTAATTCATTATATAGCCTTGTTTTTTACCGTTTAAAAAATAATTTTCTGGAAAATGCTTTATTGTACATTTTTTTAATGTGATCTTGATCTAATATAAAAAAAGCTAAGAGAGCTCAGCATTTAAATAAATTATGCTTACATTTGCCACATCAACAATATGAGTATTAAATAATATTTTTATTCTATGTAAATTTAAACCATTTATCTCCCCGGTGTAATGAATGGCTATAATTATGCTGCTTCATTGGAAGGAAGGTCATTGATAATCTTGTAATTTCTCATTGGTGTAAAGAGAGAAAACAGAAGTGTTTGTGATAAATGTATTCAACCTTTTGCATACTTTGGTAGTCTCAACAGGGATTAAAATGCAACAAGAAATTAAGTTCTTGGCTTGTACAGAATTTGTAATCGCATCCCCACTTAATTTGTCAGAGACAGAAAAAACAACTTGTGGCAAATCTTTTCTAGGGAGGTATCTAAGAAACAGGAAATTACATTTTATTATCTGAGACTTTCAAATGCAGTTTTTTAAAGTGTATGTCAAGGAGAAATAAAAAGAAATGATTCAGTACATCTCTACATCACATGCATGTTTCCCTGTTATGTCTCTTTCGAAAAGCTTCTAATAAAGAATAATACTTGTTGATCTGCCAGAAATCCAGTGAGCCCCTCGCTGTAGTGAACAGACGATGCCGCCTCCGCTGCCTAGTTCTCCCATCTAAACTACAGAAACCTGTCTCCTGTCTTCGTCTCATAACATAAAGGGAACATTTTCTGCAGTACAGAATGGGAGTGCTCAGGCAGGGCTGGTAACCCATTGGGTATACAGGCCAATGGATATTTAACATACTATGAATATACAAATTCAATGTATTGTGACATCACAGTGCTTTGTATTTGTGTGCAGCACAGAATGAGACCCTTCCACACATTGGTACCAGTGGCCCTTGGTCTTTCCCTTCTTTGTCCATCTTTCTTTTGGAGGGGCGGACTGACAACTCATGGGGCCCCCTGCCAATAGGGGATCATGGGGCCCCTGTGTCCTTGCCCAAACTCAAAAAAGCCTATGAAAAACATACCAGGGGCATCTCATGGGGCCCCCTACTGACCCCGGGCCCACGGGCAGTGCCCAAGTTTCCAAATGGTCAATCCGCCCCTGGAGGGGCGTAATACACACATACAGTATAATGGATATTTTGTTATTGGGCACTTTTTACTAAAGGAGAACTATAGGCACATTTTTTTTTCATTTTGGATATCGTAAGGGAGGGTTCTAACCCCTGTCTGATTTTTTTTTTTTTTTGCCATTTGGGTCTCATTGTGGAGATTTCCCTTCATCTCCTGTCCCATAGCTATACAGGAAGTGAGAGGAGATCCTTACAAATGAAGGGAATTCCTTGGGGACCCCCATGTCACCAGAACTAATGGCCCCATTGGAGGACACAATTGGGGACTATCCAAAATTTGGGATTTTCTTTTACTTTCACTTTCAATGATAATGGTAAACAGGACCAGTAGAGAGGACAAATCTCTCTAACGGTGATTAGACAGCAATTAAAACTTGACAGAGGTTCTAATCCCTCTCCACTCTATCCAAAACTGAAAAAAAACAAAATTGCCTCTAACTATATAGGTCATTCAAATTTCACATGTTGGTAGAGTAACTCATCCTCTATGGCAGTGGTTCTCAACCTTTCTAATGCCGCGACCCCTTAATACAGTTCCTCATGTTGTGGTGACCCCCAACCATAAAATTATTTTCGTTGCTACTTCATAACTGTAATTTTGCAGTGGGAGGACTAGTGCCACATCATTGGTGTCAGTGGAAGGAGTAGTGCCCCATCACTGATGTCAGTGGGAGGAATAGTGCCCCATCATTGGTATCAGTGGGAGGAATAGTGCCCCATCATTGGTATCAGTGGGAGGAATAGTGCCCCATCATTGGTATCAGTGGAAGGAATAGTGCCCCATTGTTGGTGTCAGTGGGGGGAAGAATAGTGCCCCATCGTTGGTGTCAGTGGGGGGAGGAATAATGCCCCATCGTTGGTGTCAGTGGGGGGAGGAATAGTGCCCCATCGTTGGTGTCAGTGGGGGGAGGAATAGTGCCCCATCGTTGGTGTCAATAGGGGGAGGAATAGTGCCCCATCGTTGGTGTCAGTGGGGGGAGGAATAGTGCCCCATCGTTGGTGTCATTGGGGGGAGGAATAGTGCCCCATCGTTGGTGTCAGTGGGGGGAGGAATAGTGCCCCATCGTTGGTGTCAGTGGGGGGAGGAATAGTGCCCCATCGTTGGTGTCAGTGGGGGGAGGAATAGTGCCCCATCGTTGGTGTATGTGTGGGAGAAATAGTGCCCCATCGTTGGTATTAGTGACACAAATGATGGGGCACTCTTCCTCCCACTGACACCAATGATACTTACCTGGCTGACTCCTGCTCCAGCCTGGGCTCGCTCTCTCCCTCTCCCATCTACAGCCTGCATACCTGGCTGCAGCAGCAAAATTTGCACTTACCTGTCAGCTGTTTTCCTTCTCTGGCCGCTCTCCTCTTCACTTGCTCCGGCAGCTCCCTCGATCTTCTTTGATCTACGCGCGCTGCCGCTTGGCTCCTCCTCTCCAAGCTCCACCTCCTCGCCGGTGATTGGCCGCCTGTATGCCTCTCCTGAGCTACAGTTCCGGTGGCCAATCAGCGGAGAGGAGGCGGAGCTGTTGAGTGATCCCGGAGGTGTGGCCAGGTGACAGGGGCAGCATATCATCCCGCCCACACATCGCCTGAGACAGAGGAGCGGTGTCTCGGTTCCTAAGACCATCAGAAATATGTGTTTTCCGATGGTCTTAGGCGACCCCTGTGAAATGGTCGTTCGACCCCCAAAGGGGACACGACCCACAGGTCGAGAACCGCTGCTCTATGGTAACTCTTCTTCTTGATTGCAGGAAAATAATGGATTCCAAGCAGAAGCAACGTTCTTAATGAAGGAGGAGTGCAAGCTGACCGACATTTACAGAAGGCTACAGAATGTCTACAGAGATGAAACCATTGACAAGAGTCACCAGTGACAAGACATTCATTGATGTTGATGTTTTAACAAGGCACTGCTAGCCTTTCTCAAGCCTCTTCTACTGAAACCATTTGTATCTAATTGTTTTGAGTGTACCTTGTCAGTCTATTCTCTCCTCTGAGTATGAATCCCACCACTGGACACCAAAATCAATACACACAAAGTTTTACAAAAAACTACAGGCGTACCTCGGTTTACGAACGCCTCGGTTAATGTATGAAAATCCACTGAAAATAATGGCTTGATTTACGAAGTAGGTTTCCCCAGGATGCATTGCTCCTGGGGGCAGGGGCAGACTGACCATTTGAAAACTCAGGCACTGCCCGACAACCTGGGGTCAGTAGGGGGCCCCATGAGATGCCCCTGGTACCTTTTTCATAGGCTTTTTTGAGTTTGGGCAAGGACACAGGGGCCCCATGATCCCCTATTGCCTGGGGGCCCCATGAGTTGTCAGTCCGCCCTTGTATCCAGATATAAAAGTCTAGATACCATAATATACCCTCCTGGTTGGAACAGTTCTTGGTCCAGTGCCCCCAACAGACAATGCAAGGGATCTTGGGGAACAGTATATTTTGATACTAGAGAAATAAATTGGAGAACCTCACTTCAATATCTATGTAACTTTGGGCAACGCCAGAGCATATGAATGAAATCACTCTGAAGGACCCTACACCTCAGACAATCAGGTGAATCACGCCTGACCCACCAATACAGTTGCACAGGGGTCCTATACGCCTCTTGATGGTTTAATTTAGGTACAGGAAGTAGGGGGCCCCATGAGATGCCCCTGGTACCTTTTTCATAGGCTTTTTTGAGTTTGGGCAAGGACACAATGGCCCCATGATCCCCTATTGCCCAGGGGCCCCATGAGTTGTCAGTCCGCCCCTGCCTGGGAGATTTATAGCGCTGGCCCCGTGACTTTAAAGTGCACTTTATAAAGAGTTTTGAACAGATAAGACTTTTTTTTTTTACTCTTTTCTGACCTCTGGAACGGATTAATTGGCTTTCAATGCATTTATGAATTTTTTTCGCAATACGAAGCACGTTTCCCCAGGATGCATTGCACTTGGGAGGTTTATAGCGCCGCCCCCTTGCATGCTGGAGTCTGTGGGTGGTACGTGGCATCGAGTGTGGAGGTGTTGGAGTGGTTTTTGCAACGAGTTTTGGAGCCATTCTGGAAAGTTCTAATCATGTCCCTTTATGCTTTTAAAGTGCACTTTATAAGTGTTTTGAATCGATAAGACTTTTTTTTACTTTTTTCTGAACTCTGGAACAGATTAATTGGCTTGCAATGTATTAACAAATTTTTTTCACAATATGAAGCACATTTCCCCAGGATGCATTGCACCTGAGAGGTTTATAGCACCAGCCCCATGCCTATAAAGTGCACTTTATAAAGAGTTTTGAACAGATAAGACTTTTTTTTTTCTGACCTCCGGAACGGATTAATTGGTTTTCAGTGCATTTACAAATTTTTTTTGCAATACGAAGCAAGTTTCCCCAGGATGAATTGCGCCTGGGAGGTTTATAGCGCCGGCCCCGTGCATGCTGGAATCTGTCGGTAGCATGTGGTGTGGAATGTGGAGGTGTTGGAGTGGTTTTTGCATCGAGTTTTGGAGCCATTCTGGAAATTTTTAATCATGTCCCTGTACAGTATTTATGCCTTTAACCCCTTGACGCCGACATAACCCAAAATATGCGGCCTCACAGAACTGGGCTTTTTTCGGTGGGGTCACATATCTGTCTTTGTGCTGGGAGCGCGCCGCTCGGCGCACTCCCAGCACAGAGACCGCAGTGTCACAATCGGTGTTTTAACGATCGGGACCCGGGACTGCCGATTCCGGGTCACATGATCACTGTGATAGCAGACCAAATTGTACAAAGTGTCAATGACACACTATAACTCCACCAGGGGTGTGACAATGGACACCTTTTATTCATGCGGTTTAAAGCACCCCTGTAAGCGGCAGATTCTTGCACCGGAATATTGGTATCTGTTGGCACAGAAAAGGTTCCGTTTGGTTGGTGTAGAAGACGTTATCATGCAAACAATGGAAATGTTTCCATAAGGGAATCTTAGGGTTACAAGAAGGGTTAGTGTGAGGGTTATTGATACATGGAGAGGTCATGTAAGGCAGGGTTTCGCCACTGGAGTTCCATAGAACCCGAATGTTCCTCCAGAGGTTGCTGGGGGTTCCTTGAACGATGAGCAATTTCTGCCTCTCAGATAAGTTTCCACTGACACCATAGATCTTTTTATCTATCTGTAAGAGGGGTAATACTTTCCAATGACCACTCGTGTGAGGAGCATTCTTCCCAATGACCACACGTGTGAGGAGCATTCTTCCCAATGACCACACTAGTGAGGAGCATTCTTCCCAATGACCACAGGTGTGAGGAGCATTCTTCCCAATGACCACACGTGTGAGGAGCATTCTTAACAATTATCAAACGTGTGAGGAGCATTCTTCCCAATGACCACACGTGTGAGGAGCATTCTTCCCAATGACCACAAGTGTGAGGAGCATTCTTCCCAATGACCACACGTGTGAGGAGCATTCTTCCCAATGACTACACGTGTGAGGAGCATTCTTCCCAATGACCACACTAGTGAGGAGCATTCTTCCCAATGACCACACGTGTGAGGAGCATTCTTCCCAATGACCACAGGTGTGAGGAGCATTCTTCCCAATGACCACACGTGTGAGGAGCATTCTTAACAATTATCAAACGTGTGAGGAGCATTCTTCCCAATGACCACACGTGTGAGGAGCATTCTTCCCAATGACCACAAGTGTGAGGAGCATTCTTCCCAATGACCACACGTGTGAGGAGCATTCTTCCCAATGACTACACGTGTGAGGAGCATTCTTCCCAATGACCACACATGTGAGGAGCATTCTTCCCAATGACCACACGTGTGAGGAGCATTCTTCCCAATGACCACACTAGTGAGGAGCATTCTTCCCAATGACCACACGTGTGAGGAGCATTCTTCCCAATGACCACAGGTGTGAGGAGCATTCTTCCCAATGACCACACGTGTGAGGAGCATTCTTCCCAATTATCAAACGTGTAAGGAGCATTCTTCCCAATGACCACACGTGTGAGGAGCATTCTTCCCAATGACCACAAGTGTGAGGAGCATTCTTCCCAATGACCACACATGTGAGGAGCATTCTTCCCAATGACTACACGTGTGAGGAGCATTCTTCCCAATGACCACACGTGTGAGGAGCATTCTTCCTAATGACTACACGTGTGAGGAGCATTCTTCCCAATGACCTCACTTGTGAGTAGCATTCTTCCCAATGACCACACGTGTGAGGAGCATTCTTCCCAATGACCACACGCGTGAGGAGCATTCTTCCCAATGACCACACGCGTGAGGAGCATTCTTCCCAATGACCACACGCGTGAGGAGCATTCTTCCCAATGACCACACGCGTGAGGAGCATTCTTCCCAATGACCACACGTGTGAGGAGCATTCTTCCCAATGACCACAAGTGTGAGGAGCATTCTTCCCAATGACCACAAGTGTGAGGAGCATTCTTCCCAATGACCACACGTGTGAGGAGCATTCTTCCCAATGACCACAAGTGTGAGGAGCATTCTTCCCAATGACCACACGTGTGAGGAGCATTCTTCCCAATGACCACACGTGTGAGGAGCATTCTTCCCAATTATCAAACGTGTGAGGAGCATTCTTCCCAATGACCACACGTGTGAGGAGCATTCTTCCCAATGACCACAAGTGTGAGGAGCATTCTTCCCAATGACCACATGTGTGAGGAGCATTCTTCCCAATGACCACAAGTGTGAGGAGCATTCTTCCCAATGACCACAAGTGTGAGGAGCATTCTTCCCAATGACCACACGTGTGAGGAGCATTCTTCCCAATGACCACATGTGTGAGGAGCATTCTTCCCAATGACCACACGTGTGAGGAGCATTCTTCCCAATGACCACACGTGTGAGGAGCATTCTTCCCAATTATCAAACGTGTGAGGAGCATTCTTCCCTATGACCACACGTGTGAGGAGCATTCTTCCCAATGACCACAAGTGTGAGGAGCATTCTTCCCAATGACCACACGTGTGAGGAGCATTCTTCCCAATGACCACACGTGTGAGGAGCATTCTTCCCAATGACCACACGTGTGAGGAGCATTCTTCCCAATGACCACACGTGTGAGGAGCATTCTTCCCAATTATCAAACGTGTGAGGAGCATTCTTCCCTATGACCACACGTGTGAGGAGCATTCTTCCCAATGACCACAAGTGTGAGGAGCATTCTTCCCAATGACCACACGTGTGAGGAGCATTCTTCCCAATGACCACATGTGTAAGGAGCATTCTTCCCAATGACCACACGTGTGAGGAGCATTCTTCTCAATGACCACACGCGTGAGGAGCATTCTTCCCAATGACCACAAGTGTGAGGAGCATTCTTCCCAATTATCAAATGTGCGAGGAGCATTC
Source organism: Staurois parvus (assembly GCF_062004578.1). Lineage (NCBI taxonomy): Eukaryota > Metazoa > Chordata > Amphibia > Anura > Ranidae > Staurois > Staurois parvus. Next base: position 329,532 of record NW_028318505.1, read on the forward strand.
TTCCCAATGACCACAAGTGTGAGGAGCATTCTTCCCAATGACCACACGTGTGAGGAGCATTCTTCCCAATGACCACACATGTGAGGAGCATTCTTCCCAATGACCACAAGTGTGAGGAGCATTCTTCCCAATTATCAAACGTGTGAGGAGCATTCTTCCCAATGACCACAAGTGTGAGGAGCATTCTTCCCAATGACCACACGTGTGAGGAGCATTCTTCCCAATGACCACATGTGTAAGGAGCATTCTTCCCAATGACCACACGTGTGAGGAGCATTCTTCCCAATGACCACACGTGTGAGGAACATTCTTCCCAATGACCACAAGTGTGAGGTGCGTTCTTCCCATTGACCATCACACTAATATATCATGAGTTAGAGATAGAGTCATTTTTAGTAGTGGTTCCCTGAGACCGGAAAGTTATTTCCAAGGTCAGTGTTAGGGTTACAAGGAAGTTTAGTGTTAGGGTTATATGGAGGGTCAGTGTTAGGGTTACAGGGAAGGTCAGTGTTGAGGTTACAGGGAGGGGCAGTATTAGGGTTACAGGGAGGGTCAGTGTTAGGGTTACAGGGAGGTCATTGTTAGGGTTACGGGGAAGGTCAGTGTTAGGGTTACAGTGAAGGTTAGTGTTACAGGAAAGGGTTAGTGTTAGGGTTACAGTGAGGGTCAGTGTTAGGGTTACAGGAAGGGTAAGTGTTAGGGTTACAGGGAAGGTCAGTGTTAAGGTTACAGGGAGGGTCAGTGTTAGGGTTACAGGGAGGTCATTGTTAGGGTTACAGTGAAGGTTAGTGTTAGGGTTACAGGGAAGGTCAGTGTTAAGGTTACAGGGAGGGTCAGTGTTAGGGTTACAGGGAGGTCATTGTTAGGGTTACAGTGAAGGTTAGTGTTAGGGTTACAGGGAAGGTCAGTGTTAAGGTTACAGGGAGGGTCAGTGTTAGGGTTACAGGGAGGTCATTGTTAGGGTTACAGTGAAGGTTAGTGTTAGGGTTACAGGGAAGGTCAGTGTTAGGGTTATAAGGAAGGTTAGTGTTAAGGTTACAGGGAGGGTCAGTGTTAGGGTTACAGGGAGGTCATTGTTAGGGTTACGGGGAAGGTCAGTGTTAGGGTTACAGTGAAGGTTAGTGTTACAGGGAAGGGTTAGTGTTAGGGTTACAGTGAGGGTCAGTGTTAGGGTTACAGGAAGGGTAAGTGTTAGGGTTACAGGGAAGGTCAGTGTTAGGGTTACAGTGAAGGTTAGTGTTAGGGTTACAGGGAGGGTCAGTGTTAGGGTTATAAGGAAGGTTAGTGTTAAGGTGACAGGGAGGGTCAGTGTTAGGGTTACAGGGACGTCATTGTTAGGGTTACAGTGAAGGTTAGTGTTAGGGTTACAGGGAGGTCATTGTTAGGGTTACAGTGAAGGTTAGTGTTAGGGTTACAGGGAGGGTCAGTGTTAGGGTTATAAGGAAGGTTAGTGTTAAGGTTACAGGGAAGGTTAGTGTTAGGGTTACAGAGAGGTTGAATGATAAAGTTACATTGAGGATTAGTGTTAGGATTACAGGTAGCGTTCGGTTCCAGAATGCAGCTAATCACTTCAGTAACAACCAGGAATTTCATCAACTGAAAACTGTCCTCATACATATCAGAGCACAAGCAGTGCCGGTTGTTCCTAGTAACATTGTTATTAAACCTTCTCCTGAAGCCCCTTCTTATCAGACAACAATGGATACAATCCAGAGAGTACATTGTATTCCTAATTCTCAGCAAAGTGATTGGCACCATTCTGATTTAGCCAATAAAGTTAGTTGAAAAAGTCCGGTTATTCATTTGGATCTTTTAGTGTGTTGAACCTAAGATCATCGTCGGGCCACAAAACAGAATTTCCAAAGCATTTAATATTTTTTTTTTTCGTTTTTCTATTTTGTAACCAACGGCACAAATTGACAACATAATTGAACGCTGACATTTATTACTCTTTGTGTTGTCTAAGCAGGTGTGTCTCAATATGCAGATATAATATCCTTCACCCATAGAGAGGAGGTTACATAGAGGCCATGTCTAGATAGGAATAGGTTACATGGAGGCCATCCAATCAACATCTCTTCGGTGCACTATTACATTTCACACTCAGTATGCTCAGAATACAATCAAAGGTTCTATTTCACAACAAAAGTAGATTTCACATCTGAAAATCTTTAAGATAAATTACAAAATTCGTTTTTTTCAAAATTATTTTTTTGGGGATTATACAAAACTAAGAGGTAACATACTACAGAGAGACCACTTAGCATTCAAATATTTCACGGCGTATATTCTAAAATCTGTTCACAAAATGATCATGGATTTTATATTGTATATTATAAATTATTATTATAATTATATAACATAATTAATATAAGTATATTAATATTAATAGTAATATATTATTATATATAATTCACATTGTCAAGGCTAAACACTACTCGATTATAAAATTAGTTTTTAAAGCTATATATTCATTGTGCAAAAAAAAGACTAAATTTAAAGAGCAAGCAAACTTGATAATAATGTCATCAATTATATACACATGCTTTACTTAATAAATGGCTGATATTATAAAAAAAAAAAAAAAAATGGGATTACACAAAAAAATTTAAAATAACCTTACACAAAAAAAATTAAATAAAAAAATAGCCTTACACAAAAAAAAATTAAATTAAAAAATAGCCTTACACAAAAAAACATTAAATAAAAAAATAGCCTCACACAAAAAAAATTAAATTAAAAAATAACCTTACACAAAAAAAGACCTTACATAAAACAATTGAGAAATAAGCTTACATGCAAAAAAAACCCCTTTTTAATAAATGTAAAATAACCTTACACAAAAGAAAAAAAAATTAAAAATAACCTGACGTAAAAAAAAAAGAAAATACTACTACACAAAAAAATTGAGATAGAAGCTTACATGCAAAAAAAAACCTTACACAAAAAAAAATAAAATAACCTTACACAAAAAAAAAATAAAATAACCTTACACAAAAAAAAATTAAAATAACCTTACACAAAAAAAATTAAAAATAACCTTACTTGAAAAAAAAAAAATAGGATTACACAAAAAAATTGAGATATAAGCTTACATGCAAAAAAAAACCCTTACACAAAAAAAAATTAAAATAACCTTACACAAAAAAATGTAAGATATAACCTTACTTGAAAAAAAAGAAAATAGGATTACACAAAAAAATTGAGATATAAGCTTACATGCAAAAAAAAAAACCCTTACACAAAAAAAATTCAAATAACCTTACATAAAAAAAAAGAAAATAGGATTACACAAACAAAATTGGGAAATAAGCTTACAAGCCAAAAAAAGAAAAAAAAAACCTCACATTAAAAAATGTAAAAATAACTTTACACAAAAACAAAATTTAAGCAAATGTAAAAAAAATAACCTTACCCCCTGCAAAAAATGTAAAAGTTTAAACTGGTGACATAACATGGTTAATTCAGTCTGTTATAATGCACTGATTTTCCAAGTTTTTTTTATTGTTATAATTATATGTCTAGGAATTTGAAAACTTGCAAAGCCAAAATATTGAACTGGATTGGGCAAAGAACCACTTGCCGTCCGCCTGCTGTTTATAAACGGCAGGACGGTGGCACTCCAGAGGGGGGTTGCCGTTCATAAACGGCACCCGCCATTTCTAGCTGTGCACGCTCCCTGGTAGCGCGCAGCACCGCGATCCGATGCCCGCTGTGTCCTCCGGACACAGTGAAACACCGATTGTCAGACGGGATCCCGATCATGTGATCACTGATTGGCCAATCAGTGATCACATGCAAAGTAGTAAGCAAGATTTCACTTGTGACATCATTGTTTACTACGTGTGAAATCTGTGAATGATCACAGAGGTCACATGGTACAGGGCTATTCACAAGAGCCTTGTACCATGTGACAAGCTGTGACCAATCACAGCTCACACAGTATTTCTCAATGGCTGCAAGAATGCAGACAGAGAGAAAGAGAAATGATTGCTTTTACATTCTATATGGGTGTAGAAACAATCAGTGTAAAAAAAAAAAATCTTCACCCCCCCCCCACAAGTAGTACAGTGTCACCATGGTGACACTCTACTGCTAGGGTGACAGTATGTAAAAAAAAAAAAAATAATAATAATATAAATAAATAAAATAAAAATGTAAAAAAAAAGTTTAAAAATTATAATTTGTGGTTATAAACTAATTTGGCTTATTTTTTTTTTACTAAAAAGATAATGGAATACATTTCGGCCAAGATTAATGATGAAATATTATTTATTTGCAAAATTTTATAAGAAAAACACTTTTTTTAAAATATTTTGGGACTTTTTCATTTACATAGCAAAAAAAATAAAAATCCCAGCGGTGAATAAATACCACCAAAATAAAGCTTTATCTGTGTCAAAAAATGGTAAAAAACTCATATGGGTACAGTTTTGCATGACCGCGCAATTGTCATTCAAAGTGTGATAGCGCTGAAAGCTGAAAATTGGCCTGGACAGGAAGGGGGTGAAAGTGTCCGGACTGGAAGTGGTTAATATATTAACTACATCCTCCAAAAGGATTGGTACTTTTTGGATGCTAAGAAATGCATACCACACAAACAAATGATGACATAAATTACATTTTAAACTTTATTACAACTTGAGGAATAAATAGTCAATTAAAACATGTGATTCTCCATTAGTCATTATGTAAGGGTGTGACGCATGGATAAATACTGATGTCCAATGTTAAACTATAATGTGCCTGTAATATGCTCTTTGGTCAGTAGATGGCAGCAAAGTACGAGAATCAAGTTTGCAGAGACCTTTGCTAAGACAGAACCAATACTTATTTACCTTATAAAGTTTAATGAATGCTAATTTAGGGGTTGAGTAGGACCCTCAGAAGGGTCATAGTGAACTGTAAATACAGGTTTGAGGCTGCAATTAGGAAACTACTTACTGCATCACAAACCCTCTGGGAAAGGGAGGAGTTCCTGTGCTGAGGAGGAAGTGAAGTCTGGGTCTGGCTGTTGGATGCTGAGGACATCTGGAGAATCTGTGTGGGGCCTGGAAGAGGATTTACGGCTCACAGTGGAATCTGGCGACGGCACCTAGGGAAGATTCACAACGAGACCAGGAAACAAGTGACTGTATGATCCGGTTCTGGAGTGGATCAGGGAAAAAGCACCAAGAGCCTGCCCTCGGTCTTCCTTCACATTATACCAGAAACGGACAAAAACGGATGTAAGCTGATGAAAAACTGATCCGTTTTTCTTGGAAAAAATGTGACTGAACTGATGAAAATAACAGAACGCTGGAGTGAACGGGGCATTAAAGTATTATTTTTGTACTATATGAGGCAAGAAGCTTTGACCTTTTTGTGCATTTAGACCCCCTTGTGGTATATTGAATAATAGAGTCCCTTGTTGTGATGAACTATTTATGCCTCAAGCTGTAATAAACACTAAAATGTATTTGATGTGAAATGTGTGGCATGTGATTATTGACACCTACAGTCCCAATCCTTCTGGAGGATGTATTTAGTATACAGTATATGTGACTTTTGGGGGAGGGGGGGGAAGGTGCTCAGTGACCACTATCTGCACCACTGTTATAATAGAACGACATACAATATAATAGAGAACTTCCTTGGGGGGGGGGGTGCTCAGTGACCACTATCTGCACCACTGTTATAATAGAACAACATACAATATAATAGAGAACTTCCTTGGGGGGGGGCTCAGTGATCACTATCTGCACCACTGTTATAATAGCACGAAATACAATATTATAGAGAACTTTCTTGGGGGGGGGGGGTGCTCAGTGACCACTATCTGCACCACTGTTATAATAGAACGACATACAATATAATAGAGAACTTCCTTGGGGGGGGGGGCTCAGTGACCACTATCTGCACCACTGTTATAACAGAACAACATACAATATAATAGAGAACTTCCTTGGGGGGGGGGGGGGCTCAGTGATCACTATCTGCACCACTGTTATAATAGCACGAAATACAATATTATAGAGAACTTTCTTGGGGGGGGGGGTGCTCAGTGACCACTATCTGCACCACTGTTATAATAGAACGACATACAATATAATAGAGAACTTCCTTGGGGGGGGGTGCTCAGTGACCACTATCTGCACCACTGTTATAATAGAACGACATACAATATAATAGAGAACTTCCTTGGGATGGGGGGGGGCTCAGTGATCACTATCTGCACCACTGTTATAATAGCACGAAATACAATATTATAGAGAACTTTCTTGGGAGGGGGGGGTGCTCAGTGACCACTATCTGCACCACTGTTATAATAGAACGACATACAATATAATTGAGAACTTCCTTGGGATGGGGGGGTGCTCAGTGATCACTATCTGCACCACTGTTATAATAGCACGAAATACAATATTATAGAGAACTTTCTTGGGAGGGGGAGGTGCTCAGTGACCACTATCTGCACCACTGTTATAATAGAACGACATACAATATAATAGAGAACTTCCTTGGGGGGGGGGCTCAGTGACCACTATCTGCACCACTGTTATAATAGAACGAAATACATTATTATAGAGAACCTCCTTGGGGGGGGGGGCTCAGTGACCACTATCTGCACCACTGTTATAATAGAACGAAATACATTATTATAGAGAACCTCCTTGGGGGGGGGGCTCAGTGACCACTATCTGCACCACTGTTATAATAGAACGACATACAATATAATAGAGAACTTCCTTGGGGGGGGGGGGGTGCTCAGTGACCACTATCTGCAGCACTGTTATAATAGCATGAAATACAATATTATAGAGAACTTCCTTGGGGGGGGTCTTTGACTACCTTCCTAAGCATTTATGGGGGTTATTTACTAAAACTGGAGGGTGCGAAATCTGGTGCAGCTCTGCACAGAAACCAATCAGCTTTCAGGTATTATTGGCAAAGCTTAATTGGCAAACTGATGTTAGAAGCCGATTGGCTCCCATGCACAGCTGCACAAGATTCACAGTGCTCCAGTTTTAGTAAATCTCCCCCCACTCCCCCATATGCGAAATAGGCAGCACAGTGGCTAAGTGGTTAGCACTTCTGCCTGGCAGTACTGGGGTCGCTGGTTCAAATCCCAACCACGGCACCACCTTCCTGGAGTTTGCATGTTCTCCCTGTGCCTGCGTGGGTTTCCTCCGTGTACTCCGGTTTCCTCCCACATTCCAAAAACATGCTGGTAGGTGAATTGGATCCTGTCTAAATTGTCCCTAGTATGTGTATGTATGAATGTGAGTTAGGGACCTTAGATTGTACACCCCTTGAGGGTTAGGGACTGATGTGACTGTACAATATATATGTAAAGTGCTGTGTAAATTGATGGCGCTATATAAGTACCTGAAATAAATAAATAAATATATCTCTTACTTACAAAATCCTTAATAAATAGAATCTTCCAAAAACAAACAAAATACAGCACAATAAAGAGGTGCAAGGCTCTGTTCATACCTATGTAGTTTGCTTTTTGTCTGTTTTGCAGAGCTTTCCACAGTTCGTTTTGTGTTTTTCTACACTTGTTTTTACCACATTTTGCATTTTGTTCAGCTCTTTTTTTTTTTTTAAGTGAAATTTTTTTTTTTTTGGCTGAGCAGAATAGAAATGCAAAACTCGTCAAAAACGCACCACTGTGCATTGCAGCAGATTCTCCATTGAACTCTATTGTGGCAAAAACGCCGCTTTTTGCTTTTAAAAAAGTCCCTGACCCTTTCCAAAAACGCAGCGGCTCAAAAAAGCATCGATGTGATGTGTCCCATAGGAAATCATGTTATATGGTCTGTAGTGCGTTTCTGCAAAAAGCACTAAAAAAACGCATTGGTGTGAACGGAGCCTTATGGTGGTAAAACCCAGCCTTTGTCAACCAGGGTGCCGTGAGGTTTCTTCAGTGGTGCCTTGGCAAAATATCTAAAAATTGCCCAAAACTTGAATTCCAGCCAGCGGGTGGAACAAGCCGGCCTTTTAGTTACACAAAGCCACAGGTATTCATTGTGCACCATTACGACCTTCTAGCCACCGGCGTCCTGACAACCAATGACATCATCAGTTGATAAGGAGGATGTCAGCTGATTGCACAGCATCCTAGTTTGACCCTCCCCCACCCCTCTCCATCAGTACTGGGGTCACATTAGCTCAGTGAGGGAGAAGAGAAACATAGGAATACTAGTCAGTACCAGTGAGTGAAAGTGTATTTGCTTTGGACGAATAAATCCCCTCTAATGTTGGGTGTCCTACATGTGTGGATGTTGCTGCGTTATATAAAACTATTAGAATAGTTTTTCACATTTTAGAATGGGGTGCCTCGGGACTGTCCATAATTTTAAAGGGTGCCTCGGGACTGTCCATCATTTTAAAGGGTGCCTCAAGACTGTCCATCATTTTAAAGGGTGCCTTGACTGAAGAAAGACTGAGAAACACTGGTATAGCCAATCAAAAAAAAAAAATTATATTAAAAATAATCATAATAATTTAATAATAAAATTAATATGTAAGGTTACAAAAAAAAAAAAACAACACGAGTAATTCTTTTTAATGACTTCTTTATTTTAAACTCTTCAATATTTATTTATTTATTTCAAAATTTCCCAGGAAGTCACAGCATCGCCCCTGAATAGGGCAAGCAGTATCCAGGTTCTTTCTTGGTTTTCCTTCAATTATATCCAGCTAATACAAGCCGGTGTTACTTACCGTTACAATTCAGAGGGGAAAAAAAAAGTTAAGAAACATTGGTATAACCAATGAAAATAAATTATATTAAAAATAATCATAATAATTTAATAACAAAATTAATATGTGACGTTGCAAAAAAAAAAATTAAAAAAAAACAACACGAGTAATTTTTTTTAATGACTTATTTATTTTAAACTCTTCAATATTTATTTATTTATTTCAAACTTTCCCAGAAAGTCACAGTCATAGGGCAAGCAGTATTGAAGTTCTTTCTTGGTTTTCCTTCAATTATATCCAGTTAATACAAGCCGGTGTTTCTTACCGTTACAATTTAGAGGGGAAAAAAAAAAAGGTAAGAAATACTGGTATAACCATTAAAAAAAAATTATATTAAAAATAATCATAACTTATGTGTCATTGATAGCCCCTGCATGGGCGTACCTTTTGCCCTGTTGGCGTTAGAGCACTGTTTTTCCTTTTTTTTTTATTTTACATTTTGTTTATCTGTGCAATTGATAGCCCCTGCGTGGGCGTGTTTTATTGCCTCTGTTTTATACTGTTTAAAAAATTAATAAAAACCATTGAAATAGAAAAAAAAAATAATCATAATAATTTAATAACAAAATTAATATGTGACGTTGCAAAAAAAAAAAATTAAAAAAAAACAACACAAGTAATTTTTTTTAATGACTTATTTATTTTAAACTCTTCAATATTTATTCATTTATTTCAAACTTTCCCAGAAAGTCACAGTCATAGGGCAAGCAGCATTGAAGTTCTTTCTTGGTTTTCCTTCAATTATATCCAGTTAATACAAGCCGGTGTTTCTTACCGTTACAATTTAGAGGGGAAAAAAAAAAGTTATGAAACACTGGTATAACCAATCAAAATAAAAAAATTATATTAAAAATAATCATAATAATTTAATAACAAAATTAATATGTGACGTTACAAAAAAAAAAAATAAAAAAAACAACACGAGTAATTTTTTTTAATGACTTATTTATTTTAAACTCTTTAATATTTATTTATTTATTTCAAACTTTCCCAGGAAGTCATAGGGCAAGCAGTATCGAGGTTCTTTCTTGGTTTTCCTTCAATTATATCCAGCTGATACAAGCTGGTGTTTCTTACCGTTACAATTTAGAGGGGAACAAAAAAAAGGTAAGAAACACTGGTATAACCATTAAAAAAAAAATTATATTAAAAATAATCATAACTTATGTGTCATTGATAGCCCCTGCATGGGCGTACCTTTTGCCCTGTTGGCGTTAGAGCACTGTTTTTCCTTTTTTTTTTATTTTACATTTTGTTTATCTGTGCAATTGATAGCCCCTGCGTGGGCGTGTTTTATTGCCTCTGTTTTATACTGTTTAAAAAATTAATAAAAACCATTGAAATAGAAAAAAAAAATAATCATAATAATTTAATAACAAAATTAATATGTGACGTTACAAAAAAAAACTAAAAAAAACAACACGAGTATTTTTTTTTAATTACTTATTTATTTTAAACTCTTCAATATTTATTTATTTATTTCTAACTTTCCCAGGAAGTCACAGTCATAGGGCAAGCAGTATCGAGGTTCTTTCTTGGTTTTCCTTCAAATTATATCCAGTTAATACAAACCGGTGTTTCTTACCATTACAATTTAGAGGGGGAAAAAAAAAGTTAAGAAACACTGGTATAACCAATCAAAAAAAAATTATATTAAAAATAATCATAATAATTTAATAACAAAATTAATATGTGACGTTACAAAAAAAATTAAAAAAAAACAACACAAGTACTTTTTTTTAATGACTTATTTATTTTAAACTCTTCAATATTTATTTCAAACTTTCCCAGAAAGTCACAGTCATAGGGCAAGCAGTATTGAGGTTCTTTCTTGATTTTCCTTCAAATTATATCCAGCTAATAGAAGCCAGTGTTTCTTACCGTTACAATTTAGAGGGGAAAAAAAAAAAGTTAAGAAACACTGGTATAACCAATCAAAAAAAAATGATATTAAAAATAATCATAATAATTTAATAACAAAATTAATATGTGACGTTACAAAAAAAAATTAAAAAAAACAACACAAGTACTTTTTTTAATGACTTATTTATTTTAAACTCTTCAATATTTATTTATTTTTTTAAAAACTTTCCCAGAAAGTCACAGTCATAGGGCAAGCAGTATCCAGGATCTTTCTTGGTTTTCCTTCAATTATATCCAGTTAATACAAGCCGGTGTTTCTTACCGTTACAATTTAGAGGGGGAAAAAAAAAGTTAAGAAACACTGGAAAAACCAATCAAAAAAAATGATATTAAAAATAATCATAATAATTTCATAACAAAATTAATATGTGACGTTACAAAAAAAAAAAATAAAAAAAAACAACACGAGTAATTCTTTTTAATGACTTATTTATTTTAAACTCTTCAATATTTATTTCAAACTTTCCCAGAAAGTCATAGTCATAGGGCAAGCAGTATTGAGGTTCTTTCTTGGTTTTCCTTCAAATTATATCCAGCTAATAGAAGCCGGTGTTCCTTACCGTTACCATTTATAAAAAAAAAAAAAAAATGACTCCGAGTGTCATCTCGCTCTGATAATATCATATTAAACCCTGAAGACGTGTCGCACGCATTTCAGAAAAGACGGCTCCTATTAATGAGGCTTACGTTTAATCTCATTATTCTAATAAAGTGAAATCAATTAAGTTGGACAGTGCGAAGGTCTAGTTCAAGCTGAGTTAGTTTTTTTTTTTTTTTTTTTTTTTTTTCAGCACAATGAAGAGCGGGAGGAAAGTTAAGTTAATAGGCCTTTTTTTTTTTTGTCTACTAATCCCCCCTTCCTAAGCTCCGTCTGAGTTTGAAGGAGGGCAATTTAGAAGCTGTCTTAGTACAAATCTAACAAGGGGCCCCCGTGGCTGTCCGAGGGGAGCGAAGCCCCCTTCAGCATTCACCAAGATATGCTTCAAAGGAGATTGTACTCTTAATCCAATCTACTCGGCCGGAGAACTCCCAGCGGTTCAGCTTGCCAACAAATTAAAATCTAGCTTCATAAAAACACCTTGAATTTGGAAGGTATTGGCTGGGCCGCTAGACTTGAAACTTCATCTATTCTGGCTAACTTCTCAATTATCTTCCTTGCAGTAGAGATGTGTAAAAGTGCAAAAATCAATAGTATTCTATTCCCTTTCTATTGGAAAGGGAAAAATTAATGAGATAGGACACTCTCTTAATCAGAAATAAATGTTTTAATTCAGGTAATGACATAGTTTTCCCTAGCCGAAGAATGACAAATGAAGGCCCGGGACCCCCCCCCCCCTCCCCTCCCAAACAGAAGCATTTTCAATTTTATTGTAAATATAAAAGGTATTGATCGGCGAGATGTACAAACCCTATTGCTTACAAAAGCCATTCAGGGGGACTGGGAAAAACTATTAAGCACTAGGTCAAAAATCAATAAACAACACTGAAATGTTGTAGAGCTCGCCCCGGGCCTTGCAAAGGCTTAGAAAGCCAGACATGAGAAATAGTGACAGGTACGTCTCTTGTGGAGCAATGTTAGGGATAAAAAAAAAAAAAATCAGGCGTTTTATCTCTGCTACCGTTTGACAGGTTGCAGGATGCGCTAAGGCCATTGAAACAGTCTTCATCTAAATACATGCTAATTCTTCCCACTATTGGCAGCTACTGATTAGGGTTGTAAAATGTGGCACTTAATTGCCCAATCCCACTGTTTTCAGGTAATTTAACACATGATTAAAATGTATATGAGCTAGCAAAATCGCCATTCCCGCCTTACTTTATCTATTTGTTTTAGTTTATTTTAGAGATCCATTTTCATTGGGTCATTCGGAATCACTTATTGTGTATTTAATAGACCTAGGGACTGATAATCCCTATTTTTTTTTGCTTAATGCGTTTTTTTTATGTATTGCGAATATTCCTAGCAATGCAAACACCATTGTATTCTCTGTAAGCCTGTAAGAGTATTAAAGAAACAATGACAATAATAAAATAAAATTCAATGTACATAAAAAAAATTAAAATAATTAGACGATGATCAAGATATTCATTACAATATAGACAGCAATGTAAATTAATTATTGGAAAACAATAAATACTACTTTATTACATTTATTATAATAAATAGAATCTAAAATATTTATTATATTATTCTAAAATGAAATATATATATATATATATATACATATACTTTTTTATATATATATTTATTACAATAAATAGAATCTACACTATTTATTATATTATTATACACACACATAGAGAGAGAGAGAGAGAGAGAGAGAGAGAGAGAGAGAGAGTACTATATACAGTATTTAGCTCTCTCTCTCTCTCTCTCTCTCTCTCTCTCTCTCTCTCTCTCTCTCTCTGTATATATATATAAAGAGAGAGAAAGAAAGAAAGAGAGAGAGAGAGAGAGAGAGAGAGATACTGCATATAGTATATATAACATACTGTATATAGCATATATACTATATATATATTTCATTTTTATAAATATAGTATATATACTATATACAGTATCTCTTTCTCTCTCTCTCTACATACATATATATGTAGAGAGAGAGAGAGAGAGAGAGAGAGAGAGAGAGAGAGAGAGAGAGAGAGAGAGAGAGAGAGAGACATACTGCAAATAGTATATATATTATATATATATATATATATACATACTATATACAGTATGTATCTCTCTCTCTCTCTTGCTAATAATTAATAATAATCATAATAATAATAATCATAATAATCTAATGTTTTATATATATATATATATATATATATATATATATATATAGATATATAGATATATATACAGTATATATAGATGGAGTGAGAGAGAGAGAGAGAAATACTGTATATAGCATATATATATATATATATTTTTTTTTTTCTTATTTATATTTATAGTATATATACTATATACAGTATATCTCTCTCTCTCTCTATCTATCTTTATTCTCACCTGGTGATCCTGCCACTAACACACTTCCTGTCCTAGGGTGACAACGCTCTCTCGCCGGTATTTATAGAGCAATGTCACCCTAGGCTCCTTTTCTGATTCAGACTACAAACGCCTCCCTATCTCCTTATCTCCATTACATAGAGAGGAGATGTACTGTAGTTCACAGAAGATAGCCGGGAAAGCAGATAACAAGGCCTGAGTTCAGCGCACAGGAAGTTCAAAGGATTAGTTTTAGCTCCATTAACAGTTTCTTGTACTTGCAGAAAATGGACCAAGCCTGAAAAGAGAAAACGAATGGAGCCACATCTAAAGACTAGTAAGCTGCGATATATTTCGTTTTTGTTCTTCGGTTTAGATATGATATAAAGCGTAGCTAAAACAAAGAGCAAAAATTTAAACTGTATCTAGGACGGGAACCATGGTGGGACTACAGAACACCTCCTCCTCTTTTCAATAACATGGGGGGGAGGTATTCTATAGTTTAAAGTGTTGAAATGGGCCGAGCTAATACTCCTTGAAATTACATGCAACCTCGGTGGATTTCTGGCAGGATCAACAGGTATAGTTTGCGTTTAGCAAAAAATATAACAAACCATTTTCAGTTGTATATTTATCAGAAAATAAAAGAGCATCCTTGATAGGGTGTACATACACTGTAAGCAGGGGCGGACTGACAACTCATGGGGCCCCCGGGCAATAGGGGATGATGGGGCCCCTGTGTCCTTGCCCACACTCAAAGCACTCCCAAAAAAGCCTATAAAAGGTACCAGGGGCATTTCATGGGGCCCCATACTGACCCCGGGTCCTCGGGCAGTTCCTGAGTGCTCGTATGGTCAGTCCGCCTCTGACTGTAAGTAATCAGCCTTTGAATCCCTTTAGTACATCAACTGTTTAGCATCACAACATGAAACACCTTCTATAGAGAGAGAAAGAGAGAGACAGATGGATAGATAGACATATGTAAGAGACTATATTGGCAAACTAATATATGCAGTGAGTCCCCTACATACAAACGAGTTTTGTTCAGAGCGTAGGTCCAAACTGTTTGTAGGTCCAACAAACTTACCCTAGGTACCAGGGGCGGACTGACAACTCATGGGGCCCCCGGGCAATAGGGGATCATGGGGCCCCTGTGTCCTCACCCAAACCCAAAAAAGCCTATGAAAAAGCCAATGAAAGGTACCAGGGGCATCTCATGGGGCCCTCTACTGAGCCCGGGCCCCGAGTGCTCAAAGGATCAGTCCGCCCCTGCTAGGTACCCAACTAACACAATCTGCCTAATAAATGACTGTAATAGGTTTAGGCCCTGGTTCACACCAATGCGATTTGTCATGCGATATGACAGTTCAAAATCGCACGACAAGTCTCAACCTATTTGGAGCAATGGAACTGTTCAAATCAAAAAGTTCCTTCACTGCTTTTCTGTGATTTCATTGCGACTTGCATTGACGTAAATGAAGTTGCAAGCCTCAATGAAATTGCACATCAATATCGCACTGATTGGCGGCTTTGAAGTAGCGCAATTTCAAAGCCGCGCTGGTGGGAACCAGGGCTTAAACACATTTCACACAAAAAATACGTGGAAAAAAAAAAGGTTGAAATAAGGAGAATGTACTGTATGCCGTAAAATACACAGAAGCGTGCAAGAGAATGTTCATATCTTTGAAAGTTCGCAACTTGAACGTTTGTATGGAGGGGACTAACTGTAGATAGTTAATAGAGTGATAGATAATCAATATACAGTACATAGATAATAGATACATTATTAGATGATACAGAAGTGTAATAACATGATATACATAGATAATAGGTTAAAAGGTAGAGATAGAAAGATAGATAGATAGATAGATAGATAGATAGATAGATAGATAGATAGATAGATAGATAGATAGATAGATATGAATAGATAGATAGATAGATAAACATATGGATAAATAAAAGACATATAAATAATTAGAGAGCTAATGAGATATATTCGATATCTATATAGATTGATATATAGAGATAAAGGATAGATAAATAAATAGATAGATAGATAGATAGATAGATAGATAGATAGATAGATAGATGATAAATAAACATATGGATAACTAAAATACTAAAATAATTGGAGCACTAATTAGATATATTAGAGTGATATATAGATTGATAAATAGAGATAGAGGATTGATAGATAGATAGATAGATAGATAGATATATGGATAGATTAATACTGTATGTAGATTGATAGGAAGAGATAGACGGATAGAGAGAATAGATAGATGTCACATAAGCCCAATAATAATTCTTTACAATCATACTTCCAATACTGATTATCTATTTTGTGTTACATTGTTACATGGCAGTACACATTACAATGTACAGGAACCGTGCCGGGGTCCCCATACCTCCAGCCGGGGTTACATTGTGTCTCATTGAATCAGCAGCAGAGGGGCTAATTTATTTACAGGAGGGCGATCTGTATGGAAGGAGTAGTGCGGAAAGGCTTCCTGCTGCTATGATTATAGATGGGCCGGGGTCATGTCACCTCTCAGCAGGTAAATTGTTCAGCTGATACTGATTCCGCTTCCATCTCACCTTCAATATTATGCCAGTAACATGTCATCGCAGGGGATGATGGAAGATTCTCCTGCACCTCCTGTTATTACGGTCGTTCGACCTCTGATGTAACATCTCTTTAATGCCATTATTTCCGCAGGATTCAGGAATGCATGAAGACACCGCCGCCTCGCGACCCGCCTGGCGTGAAGCAGCACTTCATCCCGTATTGTTCTTTGCAGCAATAATAAAGTAGATGTACACCCAAACTGAATGGCGTGTAGTTTTATAAAGTGCTGTGTACCATAAACAATTGCCATTTTTAACAAAATACTGTTTTTATATTTTTTGTGCTTCTCAGTGCTACTGATTACTCTCAGCCATTTTACAGCCACTTCATGTCTGCATGCACTCCAGCAATGGCTGCTTGGCATTTTTCATGGCGGGTTTTCTGATGGTGACTGTGCGATATGTGTCAATACAGCTGCTTGTAGTCTCCATCCAGGTTGTGCAAGTCAGGGTGACACAATGTGAGCCAGAAGAGGCACTTATAGGTCCCCTCTGCCGGCCTGTGACTGGACAGTGAAAAAAGAAGCAGCACACTGATCAGTTCATCTCTCTGTCACTCTGCTCTCCCATCCTAACATCATGTGCCTTGTTAGCCCATGAACAATGCAGCAAAACTGATTGGCTCCTTGTGCTGTTTCCCCCTATCTAAGTTTGGGCTCTGCTGTACAGGGATAACAAATAGGTTAATATATCATCAAATGTATTTTTTTCTGTTTCAATATTTTTATTAAGAAAGTTTTGCTTTAGGAACACAAAAAGCTCAATATACGCCCACGCGGGGACCGAGCATAACAATAACACAGAAATAGATACATCCTGCTGACTTGTATTAGCCAAATAAAAAAAAAAGGCCAATGACAGCAAGGGAGGATGGCAGAAAGCCAACAAAGCAGTGTGAGTACCTGAGTGTGACCTGGTATCACCCTCATGCAGTCCCTGCACAGCAGGGATGGCATGTGAGAAGAAGAAGCAGCACAAGGGGCCAAACAGTACATGTGCTGACTAGGAGGAGAGAGCAGAGTGACACACAGATGGGTTCATCGCTGTGCTGCTTTTCTTTTCACTGTTCAGTCACAGGTTGGGGGCTTGTCCGGGACAACCTGGGCTCAGAGGAAAGGGATTGCAGTCAACACAACTACAGACTGAAAAGCACAATATATAACATTTTTAGATATCTTTAGATAAGTAGATGTAGATGCAATTACTGAAATCACATACAACCTTAAAGCTGCACCCTAGGAATTAGACAAAATCAACCCTTGCAGGTCAAGGATTAAGTCTAGGGGTGCAGAGGTAAGGCGTAATACTGTACTCCTGGTTCCAGAAAGCTTCCTCCATGCAATCTCAGAGTCCTGGAAAAGAGCAAACAGGTGGCGCTAACATCTAGTGCATTATTCACGGTTTATTAAAAAATGTATAAAACACAAAAACATACTCACAAATGTAACATGTATAAAAGCTTTGTATGGCAATATAGCAGGGGCGGACTGACCATTTGGAAACTCGGGCACTGCCCGAGGGCCCAGGGTCAGTAGGGGCCCCCATGAGATGCCCCTGGTACCTTTTTCATAGGCTTTTTTGAGTTTGGGCAAGGACACAGGGGCCCCATGATCCCCTATTGCCCGGGGGCCCCATGAGTTGTCAGTCCGCCCCTGCAATGGAGATGGCCACAACATGGACAAGATGTCCAACTGTCAGTGTGGTCGGGTTTCTGATGCGTTTCGGGGATGAGTCCCTTTCCTCAGAGCTTGTGAGGACATTTTGCCCATGTTGTGGCCATCTCCATTGTCATACAAAGGGTTTATACATGCAACGTTTGTGAGTACGTTTTTGTGTTTTATACATTTTTGAATAAACCATGGATAATGCACTAGGTGTTTGCGCCACCTGTTTGCTCTTTTCCAGTTGTTGATTTTCCCCATCTGAGGAGGGCTGCATCCCCGACACGTTATCTATAGGCCACCACTAGCTTTGGTCCCCTGGCTTTCCTTTGGCAATTGATTCCTGGAGCACTGGAGAGCAGGGGCGGACTGACAAGTCATGGGGCCCCCGGGCAATAGGGGATCATGGGGCCCCTGTGTCCTTGCCCAAACTCAAAAAAGCCTATGAAAAAGGTACCAGGGGCATCTCATGGGGCCTTCTAC
This sequence comes from Staurois parvus, assembly GCF_062004578.1. Classification (NCBI taxonomy): domain Eukaryota; kingdom Metazoa; phylum Chordata; class Amphibia; order Anura; family Ranidae; genus Staurois; species Staurois parvus. The sequence continues at coordinate 347,955 of NW_028318505.1, forward strand.
TGACCCCAGGCCCTCGGGCAGTGCCCGAGTTTCCAAATGGTCAGTCCGCCCCTGGTCACCGGGCAATAGGGGATCATGGGGCCCCTGTGTCCTTGCCCAAACTCAAAAAAGCCTATGAAAAAGGTACCAGGGGCATCTCATGGGGCCTCCTACTGACCCCGGGCCCTCGGGCAGTGCCCGAGTTTCCAAATGGTCAGTCCGGCCCTGCTGGAGAGTATACACTTTTGATCTCAGAGTCCTCTCTAAAGTGCTTCAAACCCGGTCACAAGCTTGACTCTTCATGTTCAATGCAGGGTAATAGTCCTGCACTGTATGTAATGATGCCGAGGGTCCAGAGTTTTGCATGGAAGAGAAGAGTGCTGGAGGCTGCCGCAGGATAGGATAAGTAATACACCTTATCCCAGCACCCCTAGACTAAACCAGTCTTCAACCATTATTGCCTCCGCTCCTCAGAGGACCTCCTACTCTCTAGCTCCCTGGTCTCCTCCTCCCACGCCCGATTACAGGACTTCTCCAGGACTTCCCCCATCCTCTGGAACTCCCTACCCCAATCCATCAGACTGTCACCTACCCTCCTCACCTTCAGGCGCACCCTGAAAACCCTCCTCTTCAGGGAAGCCTACCCCGCCCTCACCTAACACCTGACCTCACCTAACCACTAACCTCCTCCACTCCTCCCACCACCCCATCCCCCACAGCCATCTCCTCCTGTACCACCTCCCCCTCCCTCCTAGACTGTAAGCTCGAAAGAGCAGGGCCCTCGAACCCCTCGTGTATTGTATTGTTACTGTCTTGTCTCATGTTCTGTCCCCCTTGCTACTGTACAGCGCTGAGCATACCCTTTGGCGCTATATAAATACTGTATAATAATAATAATAATAATTGCCTAGCCCACTGCATGTAGACCTGCATGTGGAACTGTGCACCAAAAGCAAGCAGCAAACAAGCCCTAAGTCAGACCGAAATCACACTTGCACAATTTCGCTCAGAAAAAATGCTTGCCATGCTTGTGGTGCTCTTCATTTTTAACGTTACCCCAAACGTGGCAAGCAAAATGCATATTTTGGTACTTGACAGCCCATTTGAAATGAATAGGCTTCCCTATGCGCAAAGTGTGACAATGTGATGCACGATATGCTACATAGTGTGAATGGTGCCTAAGGCTGCCTTCAGACTAGCATTTCCTAAACATGTGCAAAAACTGAACAAATTTGCGTTCACGTGATGCGCAAAAATGTGTGTTGCACTTGTGGCACCATTTATTGTTAATGGCACTCCAAACACACTAAGCAAGACACAGTTTGTTGCGTGCCGGACAGCCCATTGAAATGAATAAGTTGCTCCATGCGCAAACTGCAACAACAAGCGAAAAACATGCATAGGCACGACTGGCTAAGATCAAGTTATTAGCGTCCAGTAGGTGGCTCCGCCATCATTCTTGCCTATTGGTGAGAATGGCTGGCTGTATAGTATCCTTGCTGGTATGATGGGGGCTCTGAAGGCTAGTACCTGCTGGAACAGAAACCGGGGTGTCCACAGACAGTTTGGCTCTGATTCCAAACACTTTTTCTGCACTGCACCTTTTACAGCTAGGCCTTTTGGCTAAGTCCGGGGCAATTTCTTTTTCTACGGGCCTCACCATTATTTATTTATTTATTAATTTTTTCTCCACTGTTTGACACCTTTTACTTATGTGTGTTTTTTTTCTCACTATGATGGAGGGTGTGGGTCTTCAGGCCTACCCTAAAGTCTAGGGGGAGGATGCATGGCCCTTAGGTTCCTTCCTCCCCTGATTCTGGGTCTCTTCGGGAGAGTCCTCTGACCTAGTACAGTACTTGGTGGTCAGTTTGAGCTGGCCACAAGGAAAGGGGTCCGCCAGGCTAGGCAGACCATGTGGGAAACCCTTTGTCCCTGTTAGGATTAGGGTAGAGATCCTACCCCTTGGGAGTTGGACTTAAGCACTCCCCATTTTTGTGTTGGTATGTTGCACCTTTTTGTTTTTTCTCACCTATGCAGACTTAACCACTTGGTAACCGAGCTATAGCCAAATGATGGCTACAGCGTGGTTACCCAGTTCTGGGAGGGTCTGATATGGCGTCCTCCCAGAAAGCGCTCTCCCGCGCTTAGGAGAGCGCACCCAGAGATCTCCATGTTTGATGTGTCCTATGGAGGTAAAAGGCCAATCACAGCGGCTTTTTACCATGTGACCAGCTGTGTCCAATGACACAACAGATCACGAAGTAAATACAGTTTTCGGTTATCAGCAGCACTTTCCTCACGCTGTCACAGAGGAGATTGGCACTGATCATCAGTGCCCATCAGTGCCTCCCAGCAGTGTTCAGCAGTGCCACCCATCAGCTCTTCCCAGCAGTTACGCCCGTCAGTGCCCAGCAGTGCTGCCTATCAGTGACGCTATTCAGTGCCATCAGTCAATGCTGCCAGTAAGGGCTGTCAGTGCCATCAGCACTGCACGTCAGTGTCATCTATTAGTGCCCATCAGTGCTGCTTATCAGTGCTCATCAGTGCCATCTATCAGTGCCCATCAGTGCCGCCTATCAGTGACCAACATTGCTGCATATCAGTGCAGCATCATCAGCGCCTCATAACTGCCATTCAGTGCCACCTCATCAATGCAGCCTATCAGTGTCCATCAGTGCTGCCTATCCGGGCCACCTCATCAGTGCCCATCAGTGCTGCCTATCAGTGCAGCCTCATCAACGCACATCAGTGAAGGAGAAAAATTATCCGTTTGCAAAATGTTATAATAGAAACAAAGAAAAACTTTAAAAAAAAATTTTATTGCTTTTTTTTGTTTATAGTGCAAAAAATAACACACCCAGTGACGATTACATACCACCAAAAGAAAGCTCTATTTGTGTGAAAAAAAATGATAAAAATGTCATACGGGTACAGTGTTGCATGACCGCGCAATTGTCATTCAAAGTGTGACAGCGCTGAAAATTGGCCTGGGCAGGAAGGCGGTATAAGTGCCCGATAGGCAAGGGGTTAAAAAAAATAAAATAAACACGACAAGGGCTATGGTTGCATCCATGCTAGTGTTTTTGTGAACGTGTGCAAAAAATTCGGCAAATTTTGTGTGCAAACAGGAAACATGCAAAAAGCTCATGTCGCACTAGCAGTGCCATTCATTGTAAATGGCAGACCAAATGTGGCAAGCAAGACGCATGGATTTGCGTGTGGAAAAAAAAAAGCATGTTGTTAAAATGGATAAAGCTACGTGCAGGTGCGGACTGACCATTTTGGAACTCGGGCATTGCCCGGGGGCCCAGGGTCAGTAGGGGGCCCCATGAGATGCCCCTGGTACCTTTCATAGGCTTTTTTGGGTGTGGTTTGAGTGTGGACGAGGATACAGGGGCCCCATGATCCCCTATTGCCCGGGAGCCCCATGAGTTGTCAGTCCGCCGATGGCTACGTGAGCTTCTTTGCATTTGTCGTTTATAGGACATTGAAATGAATGGGTCGCCCTATGCATGTAGTGTCACAATGTGCAAGTAAACCGCGCATACGCGCGACCCCTGATGTTTTGCATCATAGTGTGATTACAGGGCTCAGGATTGTCGTATTCTGAAGTCTTCATGGCTCTGTGGTACCTTTGTATTGTAAATCTGTGTGTTTGTGTATTTATATATATTGTGGCTATTTTATATTCTATTCATCATTAGATCATCTTTGCAGTAAATTGTTGTTTCTAATTGATTGATGACCTCCTTGTACCATATAAATGTTCTTTCTGTTTATCAGTGCGTTACACCTCCCCCGTTACATGATATACTTATGTCATTATATGTCATTAGGCCTTCAGCATATAGAAAATGAGATAATGTGTGCCTGACACTGATCCGAATATGGCTCCCCTCCGAAAACATATACAGCTCTTCCTGTGATATTCATCTAATTTGGAAATTGAATTGGAAGAGAAGTGACATCAATAACCTCCGGAATAGATGACATATTATTGTGGCCCTTTGTGCTTTCTAAAGTTGACATGACAGACGATAATTAGAGGAAGTTTTATGCCCTCAGCGTGGAATTGGTGTAAGTTAATTTGGGTCAGGAATAGTTATTATGCAAAATATTCCTTCCCTCCCCGCTCTACAAAAAGCCTCCTTGACAGTAGCAGGAATACAGAGGGGTGTAAAAAAATAGTTTATTAGAGTGTCTGAGTTGGCTTTAGCATTGTATAATATTGTTATCATTGTATCGTTGTATAATATTGTATCATTGCATCATATTGTATCATTGCATCGTTGTATAATATTGTATCATTGCATCATATTGTATCATTGCATCGTTGTATAATATTGTATCATTGCATCATATTGTATCATTGCATCATATTGTAACATGGTATCATTGTATAATATTGTATCATTGCATCATATTGTATCATTGTATAATATTGTATCATTGTATTATATTGTATCGTATAATACTGTATCATTGTATCATATTGTATCATAGTATCATTGTATCGTTGTATAATACTGTATCATTGTATCGTTGTATAATATTGTATTGTATAATACTGTATCGTTGTATAATATTGTATCATAGTATCATTGTATAATATTGTATCATTGTATAATATTGTATCATTGTATCGTTGTATAATATTATATTATTGTATAATATTGTATCGTTGTATAATATTGTATCATTGTATAATATTGTATCATTGTATAATATTGTGACACTGTATCGTTGTATAATATTGTATCATAGTATCATTGTATAATATTGTATCATAGTATCATTGTATAATATTGTATCATTGTATCATTGTATAATATTGTATCATTGTATCGTTGTATAATATTATATTATTGTATAATATTGTATCGTTGTATAATATTGTATCGTTGTATAATATTGTATCATTGTATCATATTGTATCGTTGTATAATATTGTAGCATTGTATACCCTTATAGCAATGTATTATTATATAACATTGTGCTATTGTATAACATTGTAGCATGGTATAGCATTGTTTGATTGTGTAACATTGTATGATTGCATAGCATGGAATCATTGTATAACATTCCATCATTGTACACCATTATAGCATTGTATAATTATCTAACATTGTACTATTGTATAACCTTGTGTCATTGTATAGCATTGCATCATTTTTTACCATTATAGCATTGTATCATTATCTAACATTGTATGATTGCATAGTATTGTATCATTGTATACCCTGATAGCATTTTATTGTTATATAACATTGTACTATTGCATAACATTGAATCATTGTACACCATTATAACATTGTATCATTATAAACTTGCATAATATTGTTTCATTGTATACCATTCATTTTGTAAATAGCTGCGCAAACTGTTTGCACTATATAAATCCTGTATAATAATAATAATAATAATTATAACATTGTATCATTATATAACATTGTATCATTGTACACCATTATAGATTTGTATCATTGTATAACATTGTACCATCATATAGCATTGCATCATTGTATAGCATTGTATCATTATATAACATTGTATCATTCTACACTATTATAGATTTGTATCATTATATAACATTGTATCATTATATACCATTGTACTATTGTATATCGTATCTTTATATAACATTGTATCATTGTACACTATTACAGCATGGCATCGTATAACATTGTATCATTATATAACTTTGTACTATTGTATAGCATTGTATCATCATTTAGCATTGTATCATTCTACACCATTATAGCATTGTATAATTGTATAGCATTGTATAATTGTATAGCATTGTATCATCATATAGCATTGTATCATTCTACACCATTATAGCATTGTATCATCATATAGCATTGTATCATTCTACACCATTATAGCATTGTATCATCATATAGCATTGTATCATTCTACACCATTATAGCATTGTATCATTGTATAGCATTGTATCATTGCCATATGAAGGATGGATTGATTCTGATCTTCAGGCTTGCCAGCGAATACCGTGTTCACACTTTTTGCATATTGGGAATGTGGGAAAAAAATTGCATGCTTTCCCAACATGCACAGAAGCAAGCTACTCATTAGAAGACATACGGAGACAGCCATTAAGGTTGCATTCACACCATGCAGGTGCACAATTTCCACGTGTTCCCATGTGGCATGTGTAGGGAAACCCATTTATTTCACTGGACTGCCCTACATGTGGAAACGTAAACACGTGTGCTCTGTTTTGCCTGCATGATGTGAATGGAACCTTAAGAAATGAACTGCACATGCACGGGACATTGACTCGCAGGTGACACAAGGGAGCTGCTGGTTGTCTGACCTGAGGTTTGTATTATGGTGAATTTGGATGACGTGAAGGCTTGGGTGGGGCCTTTTTGATCCATTAGTACATAGAAGTGCTCTGATCCTTCTTGAAGGCGATTCTGTTGATGTGAATTCGGTGCTGTTTTGTTTCAGAGGGTGAGGAGGAGAGGTTAGTATGTGAACAAGGGGTTAAGTTTCTTACAGAAAGGTTAATGTTGAGTCCAGGAAGGTCTAGTGTAAGGCTAAGTGTTAGGATTATAGGGAGAGTTAATGTTAGCATTACAAGATGGGTTAGTGTGAAGGAGAGCTAGGGGCGCAGACAAGGTTCATGTCAGGCTTACAAAATGGGTTAGTATTACAACAAAATAGATAAACAAGATGGGTTAGTGTAAGGAACAGTGTTAGGGTTACACAGAGGGTTAATGTTGGGGTTATAGGAAGGGTTGGTGGTACATTTGCCAGGAGAGGTAAGGTTACAGGTTAGTGTTAAATGGTTGTGTTAGGGTTACAGGGCAGGTTAACTTTAGGGATGAAGTAAAGGATAGTGTTGGGTTACAGTGAAGGTTAGTGTTGGGGCTACAAGGAGGTTTATTATTAAGGTTACAGGGAAGGTTGGCATTAGGGTAACAGGAAGTGTTAGAATTGGGATTACAGGGTACGTATTAGGGTTAAGAGGACGGTAAGTTTTAGGGTTACAGGGGAGGTCAGTGTTTTACTGTTACAGGGAGGGTCAGTGTTAGGGTTACAGGGAGGGTCAGTGTTAGGGTTACAGGGAGGTCAGTGTTAGGGTTACAGGGGAGGTAAGTGTTAGGGTTACAGGGAGGTCAGTGTTGGGGTTACAGGGGAGGTCAGTGTTAGGGTTACAGGGAGGTCAGTGTTAGGGTTACATGGAGGGTCAGTGTTAGGGTTACAGGGAGGTCAGTGTTAGGGTTACAGGGGAGGTCAGTGTTAGGGTTACAGGAAGGGTCAGTGTTAGGGTTACAGGGAGGGTCAGTGTTAGGGTTACAGGGGAGGTAAGTGTTAGGGTTACAGGGAGGTCAGTGTTGGGGTTACAAGGGAGGTCAGTGTTAGGGTTACAGGGAGGGTCAGTGTTAGGGTTACAGGGAGGGTCAGTGTTAGGGTTACAGGGAGGTCAGTGTTTTACTGTTACAGGGAGGGTCAGTGTTAGGGTTACAGGGAGGGTCAGTGTTAGGGTTACAGGGAGGTCGGTGTTAGGGTTACAGGGAGGTCAGTGTTTTACTGTTACAGGGAGGGTCAGTGTTAGGGTTACAGGGGAGGTCAGTGTTAGGGTTACAGGGAGGTCAGTGTTGGGGTTACAGGGGAGGTCAGTGTTAGGGTTACAGGGGAGGTCAGTGTTAGGGTTACAGGAAGGGTCAGTGTTAGGGTTACAGGGAAGTCAGTGTTAGGGTTACAGGGGAGGTCAGAGTTAGGGTTACAGGAAGGGTCAGTGTTAGGGTTACAGGGAGGGTCAGTGTTAGGGTTACAGGGAGGTCAGTGTTAGGGTTACAGGGAGAATTAGTGTAAGGGTTACAGAGGAGGTAAGTGTTGGGTTACAGGGGAGGTAAGTGTTGGGTTACAGGGAGGGTCAGTGTGAAAACCGTGCAATTTTGAAGCGACGCAACGCTTCACCTTTTGATAATGTGAACAGCACTGTATGCTGCCCATAGTATCTTTTCCATAGGCGTTTGAGAAGCATTAAAAACGCCTCTCAGATGCCTACTTTCAAAGCCAGTGTGAACTAGGCCTTACTTCTGAATTCCCCTCTGAGGAAGTGTTACATCGAAGTCATGATTCTAAAACTAATAAGAGTCAAATCTACAAGTACGAAGCGTAAGCTAACAGTTCGTTTTTGCTTTTATCACAGACGTGGACTTTTTCTCAGATTTCTGATTGGTGTTACAATTACAAACATTCCTTCACAATCATTTCAATATTTTGACGTTTTTTCCCCCAACTCCCGTCACTGTGGCTGAGCAATGTGGGGAATTTGGGGATTAAAAAAAGGTTTGTCCCATTTTTATGCTTCCATGTAGAATTTTTTCTTTGTTGGAATTTGAGGAAAAATACGAAAACTTTATTTTATTTGATTAAATGTTGACATTTTGGCAAGATGCATCGGGGTCAATGAGAAAGTCTAAATTAACCTCCCTAGCAGTCTGATTATGTCAGTATTTCTGTGCTCAAAGCGGTACATTTTTTTGCATGGAAATATGTATTTTTTTTATTGTAGGTCTGTAATTCTTAGGAATAACTCACTGAAATCTGTCCGAACAAGAGTCTAGTAAACATCCCGGGGATGATAAAATTTTAAACCCGAAATCATACATTATAATTTAATAAATAATCATAAAAAATAATAATATAATAATAATAAATTTAATTCAATAATATAATCAAACCAAAAACACTGAAATGTGAAATATAGCGCCAAGTTCGCACATCGCTGAGCAAAGTCGCAGAATCGTTTTCAGTGTCTGATGACGAATTTCCCCCACGAATCATTATCACTCAATTCTGCAAGTGGTTCTGATTTACTATCGCTGTTCTCTAGCCGGTCTAAAACCGCTTTTGACCTAAAGGGACGCTTTTTGGACGCCATGGACGTTTCTCAGTTTCCAGGCAGAAAGAACAGTAAAAATGCAGGCAGGGCGCCGGACAAAGCACTCGGGACAAAATGTATGTGAAATGGTTTGATACAGGAATGTTATACTATGTGATTTTAGTGTATTTAGTGAATGTCACTTTTTACATTTTTAAATTTTCCGCCAGTTCCGTCCCCCGTACGTCCCGACGTCGCAGGGAACGGAACCCGGAAGACGGATGCCGGCATCGGCTGGAGGACATTTCAGGAGGGACATCGCGGGAGCGCAGGACAAGGTAAGTGCAGAAGAGATCCCGGAGCAGCGCCGCAGTGTATTCTAGAGTGTAGCTCGGGGTTACCGCTTGTGGTGCTGAAACTTTACCCCGAGCTACACTCGGGAATACCGCCAGGGGGGTTAAGTTCTTTTTTGTATTTTTTTTGGAAGATGCAATGGGCTCTATCTCTATCTATCCATTCAGTCGTATCCAACCCTTGGCAATTGCATGAACTGTCACTCGAAAGCGACTTTTTCCATGAATTCTCTTAGCAATTATTTTACAGGGTAGGTTGCCAGGTCTTTCCCCAACCCCCACCATGCAGGAGATCCCGCATGGCCAGGACAATTTAGACAGGAGCCAATTAATCTACCAGCATGTCTTTGGAGTGTGGGAGGAAACCAGAGTACCCAGAGGAAACCCACACAAGCACAGGAAGAATCTCAATGCAAGAGGTGTACAATCTAAGGTCCCTAACTCACATTCATACATACACATACTAGGGACAATTTAGACAGGAGCCAATTCACCTACCAGCATGTCTTTGGATTGTGGGAGGAAACTGGAGCACCCGGAGGAAACCCTTCGCAAGCACAGGGAGAACATGCAAACTCCATGCAGGAGGCATCATGGTCAGGAATTGAACCCATGACCCCTTTAGTGCACGGCAGACATGCTAACCACTAAGCCACTGTGCCAAATTGGGCTCTATCCGACTCAACTATCTTAGATCGGGGGTCTCCAGTCTTTCCTAAACAAATGGCCAGTGGGTGGTCTTTAGGGGGGGCTGGACTGTGGCCAGTGGGTGTAGAAAATGCTGTGGCATCAATGAGGGTGAACAATGCCTTAGGTCAGAGGGAGTAAAAAAATTGTATAATGTCCCACTGTTGGTGTCAGTGGAAAGAATTATGCCCCATTGTTGGTGTCATTGGAGGGTGACCCATCATTAAAGCAGTATTAAAAACACAAAAGCAAACAGCTTGCAAATTGCAGCTTACCATTTCGTAGATGTGATGGCTGCATTAGTTTTCTTTTTTAGGCTTTCTTGCCTTTATTTGTATCTGGTGATCCAGCCAGTCAGTCTGTTGTTTTGCAAAAGAACAAGCTCTGCAGGAGAATGTATTAGTTAAAAAAATGAGGCAAACCATTTGACATTGACAGGGGTGCTCACAATCATCAGTTTTTATTTATTTATTTATGTGAAACCTTTATCCCAAAAGGAACAACACTTTTTGCTGCAACTAATTATAAAGAGTTAGCTGGAATTTGTGTTTTTAAATCTGCTAGAAGTCCAACACTCCCTCCCCTCAGACTGACAATGCTGATGTCGAAAGGTGCCCCCCGGGCTCATTCATTAGAGTGGAGAAATAGTGCCCCATCACTGGTGTCAGAGGGAGGAATAGTACCCCATTGAGGGTGTCAGTGGAATGATAATTGTATCATTTTTAAGTCAGTGGGAGGAATAGTGCCCCATCATTGGTGTCAGTGGGAGGAATAGTGCCCCATTATTGGTGTCAGTGGGAGGAATAGTGCCCCATCATTGGTGTCAGTGGGAGGAATAGTGCCCCATCATTGGTGTCAGTGGGAGGAATAGTGCCCCATCATTGGTGTCAGTGGGAGGAATAGTGCCCCATCATTGGTGTCAGTGGGAGGAATAGTGCCCCATCATTGGTGTCAGTGGGAGGAATAGTGCCCCATCATTGGTGTCAGTGGGAGGAATAGTGCCCCATCATTGGTGTCAGTGGGAGGAATAGTGCCCCATCATTGGTGTCAGTGGGAGGAATAGTGTCCCATCATTGCTGTCAACAGAAGGAATAGTGCCCCATCATTGGTGTTAGTGGGAGGAATAGTGCCCCATCATTGGTGTCAATGGGAGGAATAGTGCCCAATCATTAGTGTTAGTGAGAGGAATAGTGCCCAATCATTGGTGTCAGTGGGAGGAATAGTGCCCAATCATTGGTATCAGTGGGAGGAATAGTGCCCAATCATTGGTGTCAGTGGGAGGAATAGTGCCCCATCATTGGTGTCAGCAGGAGGAATAGTGCCCCATCATTGGTGTCAGCAGGAGGAATAGTGCCCCATCATTGGTGTCAGCAGGAGGAATAGTGCCCCATCCTTGGTGTCAGTGGGAGGAATAGTGCCCCATCATTGTTGTCAATGGGAGGAATAGTGCCCCATCATTAGTGTTAGTGGGAGGAATAGTGTCCCATCATTGGTGTCAGCAGGAGGAACAGTGACCCATCGTTGGTGTCAGTGGGAGGAATAGTGCCCCATTGTTGGTGTCAGTGGGAGGAATAGTGTCCCATTGTTGGTGTCAGTGGGAGGAATAGTGCCCCAAAGGCTTGATAATGGCAAGTGAAGGGCTGCAGTTTGGAGACTACTGTGTGACCAAAAATCAGCCCATCATTACCTGAGCACATGACACTGGATATTGGGGTACACAGGAACCCTAATCTAAAGGCTAACACCAACTCTTACCCTAATGCTAACCCTTTGTTTATCAACAAAAAACATGTGACCTTTACTGAAATAGAGATCACATGGCTACGTTTCAAAAAAAGCCCTGTGATTCTTTTTTTTTTTTTATCATTGGTCAATCTTGCGGTTAATTAACTCAAAATCTCACCCAAGGCGAAATAGAATCAATTTCACAGAAATCACTCCAGTCATCCCTACATGTACAATACAGAAAAGGATTTCTTATACAGAATACTTCTATTAAATGTGCAGTTATTTTTTTTTTTGTTATTGAAACCTTTTTATATTTTGTGATGTCTTTATAGGTCCATATTACCTACCAAGACCCAGGGTTTTTTTCCCCAGAGAATAGTTGCAGGAACTACCCTTTTTCTGAGTCACCCCTTGTCCTCGCCCCCTACCCACCTCCGAGCACTGTCCCTTGGTTTCACCCCCCTACCCACCTCCAAGCACTGTCCCTTGGTTTCACCTCCCTACCCACCTTTAAGTACTGTCCCTTGGTTTCACCCCCCACCCACCTCCGAGTACTGTCCCTTGGTTTCACCCCCCTACCCACCTCCGAGTACTGTCCCTTGGTTTCACCCCCCTACCCACCTCCGAGTACTGTCCCTTCGTTTCACCCCCCCTACCCACCTCCGAGTTCGGTCCCTTGGTTTCACCCCCCTACCCACCTCCGAGTACTGTCCCTTGGTTTCACCCCCCTACCCACCTCTGAGCACTGTCCCTTGGTTTCACCTCCCTACCCACCTCCGAGTACTGTCCCTTGGTTTAACCCCCCTACCCACCTCCGAGCACTGTCCCCTGGTTTCACCCCCCACCCACCTCCGAATACTGTCCCTTGGTTTCACGCCCCTACACACCTCCGAGTACTGTCCCTTGGTTTCACCCCCCTACCCACCTCCGAGTACTGTCCCTTGGTTTCTCCCCCCTACCCACCTCCGAGTACTGTCCCTTGGTTTCACCCCCCTACCCACCTCTGAGCACTGTCCCTTGGTTTCACCCCCCTACCCACCTCCGAGTACTGTCCCTTGGTTTCACCCCCCTACCCACCACCGAGTACTGTCCCTTGGTTTCACCCCCCTACCCACCTCCGAGCACTGTCCCTTGGTTTCACCCCCCTACCCACCTCCGAGTACTGTCCCTTGGTTTCACCCCCCTACCCACCTCCGAGTACTGTCCCTTGGTTTCACCCCCCTACCCACCTCTGAGCACTGTCCCTTGGTTTCACCTCCCTACCCACCTCCGAGTACTGTCCCTTGGTTTCACCCCCCTACCCACCTCCGAGTACTGTCCCTTGGTTTCACCCCCCTACCCACCTCTGAGCACTGTCCCTTGGTTTCACCCCCCTACCCACCTCCGAGTACTGTCCCTTGGTTTCACCCCCCTACCCACCTCTGAGCACTGTCCCTTGGTTTCACCCCCCTACCCACCTCCGAGTACTGTCCCTTGGTTTCACCCCCCTACCCACCTCTGAGCACTGTCCCTTGGTTTCACCCCCCTACCCACCTCCGAGTACTGTCCCTTGGTTCCTCCCCCTACCCCCCTCCCAGTACCGCCCCTTTTTGAGAATACAGAACCAAGTATCATTTTGTGGTGCTAAGTAATTTTGTATGGAATTTGTTAATGATATTAAAGAAAAGCAGCAAAATAGATCCCCTGCAGCCAACAGCAGTAGACTTCCCCCAGCAAAAATAGATCCCCACAGAAACAATAGATCCCCATACCAATAGACTCCCCAGCAACAATGAACACCCACAACAAAATACCACCCAGGCAACAAACGATCCAACCTAACAACTCCCAGCAGCAACAACATATCTCCCAGAAGCCAGCATCAATAGACCTCTCCCTCAACAGTAGTTCGAATAATTGACCCCCTCCACCCCCCGGAAACAATAGATTCCCCACCACCAATAGACCTTCCCAGCAACAATAGACTACCATGCAATGATAGATCCGCTCCAGCAACAATAGATCCCACAGCAGCCTGCATCAATACACATCTCCCTCAACAGTAGATCCAACAATTAAATCCTTCAACAACATAAGACCCCTACCCCTCAGCAACAATAGATTCCCCACCACCAACAGACCTTCCCAGCAACAACATTCCTGCTGAAAAAAAGCCCTGCCAAGGCCTATACTAGCAAGCCAACCCACGCTTCTCCTTTAAATTCGTTGCCCCTACCCCCCACCAACAATAGACCTTCCCAGCAACAATAGACTACCATGCAATAACAGATCCTCTCCAGCAACAATAGATCCCCCAGCAGCCAGCATCAATAGATCTCTCTCTCTAGCAGTAGATCCAACAATTGAACCCACCAACAACATAAGACCCCTACCTCCCACCAACAATAGATTCCCCACCACCAACAACAGACCTTCTCAGCAACAATACACCCCCATGCAATAATAGATCCTCTCCAGCAACAATGGATACCCCGGCAGCCAGCATTAATAGATCCTCCAGCAACAATAGATCCCTCAGCAGCCATCATCAATAGACCTCTCCCTCAGCAGTAGATCCAACAATTGAACCCACCAACAACATAAGACCCCTACCTCCCACCAACAATAGATTCCCCACCACCAACAACAGACCTTCTCAGCAACAATACACCCCCATGCAATAATAGATCCTCTCCAGCAACAATGGATACCCCGGCAGCCAGCATTAATAGATCCTCCAGCAACAATAGATCCCTCAGCAGCCAGCATCAATAGACCTCTCCCTCAGCAGTAGATTTAACAATTGAACCCATCAACAACATAAGATCCCTTCCTCCCACCAACAATAGATTCCCCACCACCAACAACAGACCTTCTCAGCAACAATAGACCCTATGCAGTAATAGATCCTCTCCAGCAACAATGGATACCCCGGCAGCCAGCATTAATAGATCCTCCAGCAACAATAGATCCCCCAGCAGCCAGCATCAATAGATCTCTCCCTCAGCAGTAGATCCAACAATTGAACCCATCAACAACATAAGATCCCTACCCCCCAGCAACAATAGATTCCCCACCACGAACAAAAGACCTTCCCAGCAACAATAGACCCTATGCAGTAATAGATCCTCTCCAGCAACAATGGATACCCCGGCAGCCAGCATTAATAGATCCTCTAGCACCCCTTGCCATTACATACATTCAGTGCTGGAGGTGTTCAAGGCCTATACTAGCAAGCCAACCCGCGCTTCTCCTTTCAATTCGCCGCCATCCCCACCGTCCCGGCCGCACCCACCATCCTTTCCCTATAGCGGACACTGCGCAGCGAGAGCCTCGGTGTCCGTGGCGGTAATCGTCGGGAAAACAAGCGGCAGATATTTTGAGATAACATATGGTTTGGCCATTCGCGGCTCTCAAGTTGGGCCCAGATGCCGCGTTTCGCTCTCCTTTATAGTAGAACAAACTCCCCATTTTTCACAAGGCCTGATGTATATTGTGCTTGTGACTAGTCCATAATTCAGGCTAAAGCACACAGGCACTTCCCTCCACACTGTTTTCTCTGGAGCGCGAGAGGCCTTGCAAGGCACCGCAAGCCGAGCGAGGCACAGAGCTGGAGACAATTTATGATGCCATGACATAGGCAGAAGGTGTGATTTATAGTTTAATTTGCTGTTGTAATGGACAGAGGATAATAACATGTAAAATATTAATCAATGTGTTGCGATGGCAGACATCATTTGCTAAGCTTGTTATCTGGAGCTGTACCCCTGACAGTGAACAATTAAACTGACATCCGAAAAAAACTAAGGGAAATGCATGAGGCGCTGCCTAGGCAAAGCCGAGTCCTAACACCGCCAGGAACAAATAAAAAGACCTTTCTTTTCAAACCCTCCTTTATTTTTATTAAGGACTGCTAACATGAAGGCTGACATTATGGGACGGCGGCTGGCCGCAAGGGGGCACCGGGACAGGTCCTATAAATAAAGTGACAGCTTGGAAAAACTGCTAACAGAAGTTCAAAAATGTTCAAATAAAAATGGAAAATTAATAAACATAAGGCTATTTCCGGAGCTGAAAATTTGCCCATAGAGTTGCCTTCTGGAAATCCCAACTGCAATCTCTTCTTTGGCCATAAGGGGCGCTGTTTTCTTCAAGTGTACCTAAATCCTTAAAAGAGGTATTACATTGCAGCTCAGGGGCGGACTGACCATTTGGAAACTCGGGCACTGCCTGAGGGCCCGGGGTCTGTGGGGGGCCCCATGAGATGCCCCTGGTACCTTTTTCATAGGCTTTTTTTGAGCTTGGGCAAGGACACAGGGGCCCCATGATCCCCTATTGCCCGGTGGCCCAATGAGTTATCAGTCCGCCCATGTTGCAGCATACCAGTGCTTAGAGAAGGAAGCTACATTAGTTTTTTTTGCAGGCTTTGTTTACAAGGCCATTTCCAAAGCTGAAAATTTGCCTGTAGAGTTGCCTTCTGGAAATCCCAACTGCAATCTCTTCTTTGGCCATAAGGGGCGCTATTTTCTTAAAGTGTACCTAAATCCCAAAAAGAGGTATTACATTGCAGCTTACCAGTGCTTAGAGAAGGAAGCTACATTCGTTGTTTTTTTTTTCAGGCTTTGTTTTCAAGGTAATTTCCAAAACTGAAAATTTGCCTGTAGAGTTGCCTTCTGGAAATCCCAACTGCAATCTCATCTTTGGCCATAAGGGGCGCTATTTTCTTAAAGTGTACCTAAATCCTTAAAAGAGGTATTACATCGCAGCTTACAAGTGCTTAGAGAAGGAAGCTACATTAGTTTTGTTTTTTTCAGGCTTTGTTTTCAAGGTTATTTCCAAAACTAAAAATTTGCCTGTAGAGTTGCCTTCTGGAAATCCCAACTGCAATCTCTTCTTTGGCCATAAGGGGCGCTATTTTCTTAAAGTGTACCTAAATCCAATTAAAAAAGGTATTGCATTACAGCTTATCGGTGCTTAGAGAAGGAAGCTACTTTAGTTTTTTTTTTCAGGCTTTGTTTCCAAGGCCATTTCCAAAACTGAAAATTTACCTGTAGAGTTGCCTTCTGGAAATCCCAACTGCAATCTCTTCTTTGGCCATAAGAGGCCCTGTTCTCTTAATGTGTACCTAAATCCATTAAAAAAAGGTATTACATCACAGCTTACCAGAGCTTAGAGAAAGAAACAACACTAGTTTTTAGTTTTTTAGGCTTTGTTTCCAAGGCCGTTTCCAAAAATTAAAATCCGATATTTAAAGTGACAGCTTGGCAAAAACTGCTAACAGCAGTTTAAAAAAATTTGAAAAAAATGGAAAATTAATAACATAAGACCGTTTCCGTAGCTGAAAATTTGCCTGTAGAGTTGCCTTCTGGAAATCCCAATTGCAATCTCTTCTTTGGCCATTTTTTTTTTTTTTAAAGTGTACCTAAATCCATAAAAAAAGATATTATATTGCAGCTTACCGGTGCTTAGAGAAGGACGTTACATTCGGTTTTATTTTTTTCAGGCTTTGTTTCCAAGGACATATCCAAAACTGAAAATTTGCCTGTAGAGTTGCCTTCTGGAAATCTCAACTGCAATCTCTTCTTTGACCATAAGGGGCGCTGTTTTCTTAAAGTGTATCTTAATCCATAAAAGGTATTATATTGGAACTTACTGATGCTTAGATAAGGAAGCTACATTAGGTTTTCTGTTTTCAATGTTAGGTTCCAAGGTCATTTCCATAGCTGAAAATTTGCCTGTAGAGTTGCCTTCTGGAAATCCCAACTGCAATCTCTTATTTGGCCATAAGGGGCGCTTTTTCCTTAAAGTGTATCTAAATCCCTAAAGGGTATCATGTCACAGCTTACCGATGCTTAGTGAAGGAAGCTACACTTGTTTTTTGTTTTTTTTTCCAGGATTTGTTTCCAAGGCCATTTCCATAGCTGAAAAGTTGCCATAGAGTTGCCTTCGGCAATCCCAGCTGCAGTCTCTTCTTTGGCCATAAGGAGCGCTGTTTCCTTAAAGTGTATCTAAATTCAATAACAAATATGTATAACATTGCAGCTTTACTTTCACTTGGTGACCCTGAAAATACTTCCTGTTTGTGGGTGGCTATGTTTACTTCTCCATGGTATCTCTGGTGGGGACCAAGGTATTTCTGGAGCCATGGTTGTCACCCAAGGTCAACCCAAAGCACCAAACCATATTCTTGAGAGTCCAAAATCTTTATCTGATCAACTGGTGACAGCAAGAAAAGCCAACAGCCAACAACAATGTGTTTCAGGGCCCCACAAAAATGTATATGTTGAGGGTGTTATGGTTGTCACCCACTGTGATAGGTTAATAAAAGCACAAAAGCAAAGTCTTGGTAATCCAAAATCTTTAGTTCAACTGGTGTGGTTCCAGCAAGAAAAATAAAAGAAATCCAATGCATTTTAGGAGCCACATCATCTCCTCCCATTCGCCGGGGCTGGATGAAATAGCAGAATATTAAATGGACTCAAAAGTGCTCCTAAGCGGCCAGTTCTGCAGGCAGAGGCTATTAGGGAGGACAGTTAGTATAGCATGGATGTCACCCAGGCTGGACTTCAAACATGCATAGAAAACCATACTGGACTGGTGAACCAATCAATCGGTTGTTGGTAGATATTGAAACGCGGTCAGTGTCTGTCTCGGGGAACTCATCGCCCAAGAGTAGACATTGGTGGTGTACTCTAAATCAGAACATGCATAGAAAACCATACTGGACTGGTGAACCAATCAATCGGTTGTTGGTAGATATTGAAACGTGGTCGGTGTGTATCTCGGGGAACTCATCGCCTAAGAGTAGACATTGGTGGTGTACTCTAAATCAAAACATGCATAGAAAACCATACTGGACTGGTGAACCAATCAATCGGTTGTTGGTAGATATTGAAACGTGGTCGGTGTTTATCTTGGGGAACTCATCACCTAAGAGTAGACATTGGTGGTGTACTCTAAATCAGAACATGCATAGAAAACCATACTAAACTGGTGAACCAATCAATCGGTTGTTGGTAGATATTGAAACGTGGTCGGTGTCTATCTCGGGGAACTCATCGCCTAAGAGCAGACATTGGTGGTGTACTCTAAATCAGAACATGCATAGAAAACCATACTGGACTGGTGAACCAATCAATCGGTTGTTGGTAGATATTGAAACGTGGTCGGTGCGTATCTCGGGGAACTCATCGCCTAAGAGTAGACATTGGTGGTGTACTCTAAATCAGAACACAGCAGCACAAGGGACACATCACAATAAAGGTGGCGTTAAAAGGAGACTTACTAATTGACTTTGGAACTGGACCTACAATTTATCAGCTTCTTTCAGCATGTGAAGCTTTCAACAAAATCATCACTTCTGACTTTGTTGAGAACAACCGAACAGAGGTAGAGAAGTGGCTGAGGTAGGATCCCGATGCATTTGAATGGACTCCAATTGTCAAGATGGTGTGTGAGCTGGAAGGTAATAGTATGAAGCTCAAGGTGGTACCGCAGGATTGGAGTTTCGTCATCTGCCGGAGATTTATTTGAGCTTGAGTCCACGTTTTGGCTTTTCATTAGGTGGAAATCCCAACAGCTCCGGTAAGGGTCCTTTCTTGCCTGTGGTTGCAACTAGTTTGGATTTCCACTCTTTTTCTTCAGTCTCATTGGAAAAGTGGGTCTCTTCTTCTTCTCCTTGGATGGCCCTTGGATGGTTGTAAACACATTCTTTACTTTGGACATTTATTGACCACGGACTTTTTGTTTTTGGCGGATCATTGTGGACATTTATTTGAGCATGGAATTTTTTTGGGGGGAGTTCTATTATAGTTGATTATTTCATTTTAGCTCTGCACCTTTTGTATTATGGTATTTGAGGTTGTCTATCTTTCACCTGTGCTAGCTGCTCTTATCACATGGTTTAATCCAAGCGCAGAACTATACAGGTGAAACTCGAAAAATTAGAATATCGTGCAAAAGTTCATTTATTTCAGTAATGCAACTTAAAAGGTGAAACTAATATATGAGATAGACTCATTACATGCAAAGCAAGATAGTTCAAGCCGTGATTTGTCATCAGTGTGATGATTATGGCTTACAACTCATGAAAACCCCAAATCCACAATCTCAGAAAATGAGAGTATTGTGAAAAGGTGGAATATTCTCGGCTCAAAGTGTCCCACTCTAATCAGATAATTCAGCCATAACACCTGCAAACGGTTCCTGAGCCTTTAAATGGTCTCTCAGTCTGGTTCAGTAGGAATCACAGTCATGGGAAAGACTGCTGACCTGACAGTTGTGCAGAAAACCATCATTGACACCCTCCATAAGGAGGGAAAGCCTCAAAAGGTAATTGCAAAAGAAGTTTGATATTCCCAAAGTGCTGTATCAAAGCACATTAATAGACAGTTATGTGGAAGGGAAAAGTGTGGAAGAAAAAGTTGTACAAGCAGCAGGGATGACCGCAGCCTGGAGAGAATTGTTAGGAAAAGGCCATTCAAAATTGTTGGGGACTTTCACAAGGAATGGACTGAGGCTGGAGTCAGTGCATCAAGAGCCACCACACACAGACGAATCCTAGACATGGGCTTCAAATGTCAAGCCGCTCCTGAACAACAAACAACGTCAGAAGCGTCTTACCTGGGCTAAAGAAAAACAGACCTGGTCTGTTGCTCAGTGGTCCAAAGTCCTCTTTTCTGATGAGAGCAACTTTTGCATCTAATTTGGAAACCAAGGACCCCGAGTATGGAGGAAGAATGGAGAGGCACATGCTGCAAGATGCTTGAAGTCCAGTATGAAGTTTCCACAGTCTGTGTTGATTTGGGGAGCCATGTCATCTGCTGGTGTTGGTCCACTGTGCTTCATTAAGTCCAGGGTCAACGCAGCCGTCTACCAGGAGATTTTGGAGCACTTCATGCTTCCTTCCACAGACGAGCTTTATGGGGATGCTGACTTCATTTTCCAGCAGGACTTGGCACCTGCCCACACTGCCAAAAACACCAAAACCTGGTTCAATGACCGTGGGATTACTGTGCTTGATTGGTCAGCAAACTCGCCGGACCTGAACCCCATAGAGAATCTATGGGGCATTGCCAAGTGAAAGATGAGAGACATGAGACCAAACAATGCAGAAGAGCTGAAGGCCGCTATTGAAGCATCCTGGTCTTCCATAACAGCTCAGCAGTGCCACAGGCTGATAGCTTCCATGCCACGCCGCATTGAGGCAGTAATTGCTGCAAAAGGGGCCCAAACCAAGTACTGAGTACATATGCATGCTTCTACTTTTCAGAGGTCCGATATTGTTCTATGTACAATCCTTGTTTTATTGATTGCATGGAATATTCTCATTTTCTGAGATTGTGGATTTGGGGTTTTCATGAGCTGTAAGCCATAATCATCACAATGATGACAAATCACGGCTTGAACTATCTTGATTTGCATGTAATGAGTCTATCTCATATATTAGTTTCACCTTTTAAGTTGCTGCACTGAAATAAATGAACTTTTGCACGATATTCTAATTTTTCGAGTTTCACCTGTATTGGGTTTGATTGGTGGTGTACTCACTTGAGATCTTGGGGCTGTTACTTTTCTATTACAACTGGACCGCCATTTCAGCTGGAGTAACTTGAGCGAGTCTGAAAGAGCACCCCAGTGACCGATGATCCTCTCTCTTGATGGGTTTTTTTTTTAATCCAAGATGTCAAGATAATAGAGAAAATGGAACAGTACTTACAGAATCCACAATGACATCATTGCAACAGCAGGGTTACACATAAATAGAACGACGTGGATACGCAGATCCCATAATGGACATAATAACAGAAATAGTAATCAAACAAAACAGAGACCACATGGATCCAAAACTTTCTTGACAACACCTTGCTTTTCGCTTTTTATTCCTTCCCGTCCACAGATGTAAACATAAATGGGGGATAGAAACAAAGCCAAAAACATGCCTTCAAACAATAAAAAAAAACACATCAACAACAACCTCTGGTTCACCCGAGACGTCTCATCAGAAAGAATGGGAGATGCACATGAACATCCCCAAGGGGAGGAGTGGAACCTCAAAATGCCACCTGCAAAAGTCAGTCCACTATCAACTGAGGAAAGGCGAACCCAGGTGTATCCGGCCAACCCTGCCATACCTGCTGGAACCTACGATAAGCATTGCGATGTTGGTACGCGGGAGTAAAGAATTAACATAATCTATCCATTGCTTACTAGTCGGAGGAGCCGATGATAACCACTACCTTCCTATCACCTTCCTATCCAGACAGGGGCGGACTGACCATTTGGAAACTCAGGCACTGCCCGAGGGCCCGGGGTCAGTAGGGGGGCCCATGAGATGCCCCTTGTACCTTTTTCATAGGCTTTTTTGAGTTTGGGCAAGGACACAGGGGCCCCATGATCCCCTATTGCCTGGGGGCCCCATGAGTTGTCAGTCTGCCCCTGTATCCAGATATAAAAGTCTAGATACCATAATATACCCTCCTGGTTGGAACAGTTCTTGGTCCAGTGCCCCCAACAGACAATGCAAGGGATCTTGGGGAACAGTATATTACGATACTAGAGAAATAAATTGGAGAACCTCACTCCAATATTTATGTAACTTTGGGCAACGCCAGAGCATATGAATGAAATCACCCTGAAGGACCCTACACCTCGGACAATCAGGTGAATCACGCCTGACCCACCGATACAGTTGCACAGGGGTCCTATATGCCTCTTGATGGTTTAATTTAGGTACAGGAAGTGCCACAACTCAAGATAAGGTCCAATTAACTTGATTCAGAACAAAAGGTCAGAAAGTCTAACCAATGGGGGCTTTTGGGGGCTTCATCAAGGCCTGTGTGCTGGTAATAATACTTGACAGGTAATTATGGCAAATGAAGGTTACGTAATTTCAGCAGGGGTTGCCTGTCTACCTGATGAGGAGGGGATTTGTGAGCCCCTGAAAAATGCTGGATATACTTTCTGACCTTCTGTTGTGAGTGGGAATGAGCTTGAGTTTGTCTGAATTTGGGTTCAGATCGAACTAAGAAAGAAGCTGTCAGGGGAAGTTTATTAGGTGGCAGTGGGTGGGAGTGACAGCTTCTCTCCATAATCGGGCCGTTTTTTTCCTTCAGGGTCATAATGAAAACCAGTCAGTAGTAATGAGAGTCTCAAAATAATTGTACAAAAATATTGACCTCATGGATGGGGATATTCTATCAATATCAGGACTATCTGGAAATCTTCTGTTCTTTCTAGCCCTGATGAAGGGTGCACGTAGACCCCCAAAATGCGTTGGATACATTTTGAATTGTACCCCTGACCTTTAATGGAATAAAGTTGTATCTGGACCTCTTAACGGCTGTGAAGTGCTTTAATTTCCAGATCATTTACATCAACAGTAAAGTGTTACTAAACTCACAACAGTACAATCAGTCTGTATATGCAGTAAAGCATGCTTGTTATACTCCCTGTGGAACCTAAGGGGTTAATCCTCTGCATTGTGTAAAAAGATCCTCCTCTTGTTCAAATGTCCACGCTAATAAGGCAGACTGAACCCGTAGCCCTTCTGCACATGCTCAGTTTGGTGTGTATTGCTAAAGAGGTTTTTTATTTTTTTTCTTGGGAGGGTGCATGTGATCAGCACAGGGTCAATCAGCGCTGTCCAGACAGAGGTCAGGGGTTCTGCAGCCTCTGAAAGCAGAAATAAAACTCCTCCTACAAGCTTTAACCAGTGCTCTGCTGGACACTGATAGAAGTCACAAGATTGCTCTAACTGCCGATGAGAAAAGGTGTTTAGCAGCTTATATTTACTAAAATAATTGCAATTCCATGATCTGTGTACTGTGGAAGACTGGATATAGTGAATGCAGGGTCCGGGGAGACCAGATATAATGAATGCAGGGTCCGGAGAGACCAGACATAGTGAATGCAGGGTCCGGGGAGACTAGATATAGCGCATGCAGGGTTCGGGGAGACCAGATATAGTGAATGCAGGGTCCGGGGAGACCAGATATAATGAATGCAGGGTCCGGGGAGACTGGATCTAGTGAATGCAGGGTCCGGGGAGACCGGATATAGTGAATGCAGGGTCCGGGGAGACCAGATATAGTAAATGCAGGGTCCAGGGAGAGCGGATCTAGTGAATGCAGGGTCCTGGAAGACCAGAGATAGTGAATGCATGGTCCGGGGAGAGCGGATATAGTGAATGCAGGGTCCTGGGAGACCAGATATAATGAATGCAGGGTCCGGGAAGACTGGATCTAGTGAATGCAGGGTCCGGGGAGACCAGATATAGTAAATGCAGGGTCCAGGGAGAGCGGATCTAGTGAATGCAGGGTCCTGGAAGACCAGATATAGTGAATGCATGGTCCGGGGAGAGCGGATATAGTGAATGCAGGGTCCAGGGAGACCAGATATAGTGAATGCAGGGTCCTGGAAGACCAGATATAGTGAATGCAGGGTCCGGGGAGAGCGGATCTAGTGAATGAAGGGTCCAGGAAGACCAGATATAGTGAATGCAGGGTCCTAGAAGACCCGATATAGTGAATGCAGGGTCCAGGGGCACCGGATATAGTGAATGCAGGGTCCGGGGAGACCAGATATAATGAATGCAGGGTCCGGGGAGACCAGACATAGTGAATGCAGGGTCCAGGGGAACCGGATATAGTGAATGCAGGGTCCGGGGAGACCAGATATAGTAAATGCAGGGTCCGGGGAGAGCGGATATAATGAATGCAGCGTTCTGGGAGACCAGATATAGTGAATGCAGGGTCCAGGGAGAGCGGATCTAGTGAATGCAGGGTCCTGGAAGACCAGATATAGTGAATGCAGGGTTCGGGGGCACCAGACATAGTGAATGCAGGGTCCGGGGAGAGCGGATATAATGAATGCAGGGTTCTGGGAGACCAGATATAGTAAATGCAGGGACCGGGGAGGCCAGATATAGTGAATGCAGGGTCCGGAGAGAACAGATATAGTGAATGCAGGGTCCGGGGAGACCAGATATAGTGAATGCAGGGTCCGGGGAGAGCGGATATAGTGAATGCAGGGTCCGGGGAGAACAGATATAGTGAATGCAGGGTCCGGGGAGACCAGATATAGTGAATGCAGGGTCCGGGGAGACCAGATATAGTGAATGCAGGGTCCGGGGAGACCGGATATAGTGAATGCGGGGTCCGGGGAGAACAGATATAGTGAATGCAGGGTCCGGGGAGACTAGATATAGTGAATGCAGGGTCCAGGGAGACCAGATATAGTGAATGCAGGGTCCGGGGAGAACAGATATAGTGAATGCAGGGTCCGGGGAGACCAGATATAGTGAATGCAGGGTCCAGGGAGACCAGATATAGTGAATGCAGGGTCCGGGGTTTTGTAATACTTTAACGCTCCATTCACACTTGTGTGACTTCAAAATCGTGCAATTTTCATTGCAACTTTACAGTGCGACTTGATGTGACTTTGGATGAGTGAGACTTTGGCTCTGACCAATGATGATTGTTTCTGCTGTACAAAGTCGCACACAAGTCGCATGTATATCATTCAGGTGTGACTTTCATGGGACTTTAGAGGATTTACATTAAAGTCTATGGCCTTCAAGTTGCATGAAAGTCAGACCAAAGTAAATCAGGAACTATTTTTGAGTCATTGCAACTTGAAGTCGCACAGATATGAATGGTGCTCATTGGGAAACATTGGGGTGCGACTTGTCATGCGACTTTGGACTCCAAAGTCGCATGACAAGTTGCACAAGTGTGAATGGGCCCTAACACCGATGAGATTCAGTCCTTTCTTCTTTAAAATGTGATTGAGTATACAGTAAGCAGCGAGTGGAAGACACACAGCTGATTGGAGGGAAGAGACCCCCCCTCCATACAGCACACAGAACAGAGCTGAGGCTGTCAATCACAGGATGTGTGCTGGAGCTCCCTCCCCTGTCACCATTTTTCTCTTGGTGTCAGGAAAACACGCAGATTGCTCAGGTCTCAGGCATTAAAAAAAAGAATCTCTTCTCTCCGCTCCATATGCGATATCCTCATGCCAATCTTCATTTTCCCAAATTTTTCTGAAGTGGAATGTTGTTCCATCGCAGAAAGGTCATTTTATGTTTAAATCACCTCACTTTATGCAAGACCCTCAGGGCAATCTTCACTCACCCATTTTCCCAAATTCGGAATGTTTTTCTATGGCAGAAAAGCCATTTTATTGGTCGACCTGATGTCATGTGACCCATACTGTCATTCTTTACATCTTCCAGCTGCTGCTAAATGACAGTTACAGAGGGTGTGAAACACAGACAGCAGAGTATTGCACCTCCACAGCAATAACATCTATTCTGATTTGTGTAGGCATAAATCCCGCCTCCTCTCCCTAGCTTCCCATCAACCTTCATTTCCCACCCCCTCCCCCATTTACCCAAAATGGAGTGTTGTCCCGTCAATATTTTATATTGGTCATTTTGGTGTCATGTGACCCATACCTTCATTCCTGCTACATTGCAGCTGCTGCCAAATGACAGTTGGGGGGTGGGGATCTAAAGCCCCTCCACAGCAATAACATCTATTCTGATTTGTGTAGGCATAAATCCCGCCTCCTCTTCCTAGCCTCCCATCAACCTTCATCCCCCCACCCCCTCCACCATTTACCCAAAATGGAGTGTTGCCCCCTCAACATTTTATATTGGTCATTTTGGTGTCATGTGACCCATACCTTCATTCCTGCTATAGTCCAGCTGCTGCCAAATGACAGTTGGGGGGTGGGGATCTAAAGCCCCTCCACAGCAATAACATCTATTCTGATTTGCATAGGCGTAAAAAAAAAATCCCCTGTCTCCGCCCCTTATTCAGCAGCCACCCACCAATCTTCGCCACCACCCCCATTTTCGCACAACTTTTTATAAGGGTTATTGGTCAATTTGATGTCACGTGACCCATACCATCTTCCAGCTGCTGCCAAATGACAGTCACAGAGGGTCTCAAACATCTATTCTGAGTTGCGTAGGTGTAAAAAAAATCCCTCGCCTCCGCTCCATATGCAATATCCTCCCGCCAATCTTCGGTTTCCACCCATTTTCCCACCACGGTCACAGAAAGGTCATTTTACTGGTCAATCTGATGTCATGTGACCAGGGGCGGACTGACCATTTGGAAACTCGGGCACAGCCCGAAGGCCCGGGGTCAGTAGGGGGCCCCACGAGATGCCCTTGGTTCCTTTTTCATAGGCTTTTTGAGTTTGGGCAAGGACACAGGGGCCCCATGATCCCCTATTGCCCGGGGGCCCCATGAGTTGTCAGTCCGCCCCTGCATGTGACCCATACCATCATTCTTTCCAGCTGCTGTTAAATGGCAGTTACAGAGGGTCTCAAACACTAAAAGCGGAGTATTGCACCTCCACTGCAATAATGTCTATTCTGTTTTGCATAGCCGTAAGAAAAAAAAATCCCTCGCCTCCGCTCTGTATGCAATATCCTCCCACCAGCCTTCACCCCCCCCCCCAACCCCCCATTTACACAAAATGGAGCGCTGTCCAATCAACATTTTAAATCGGTCAGCTTGGTGTCATGTGACCCATACCGTCATTCCTGCTATCTTCCAGCTGCTGCCAAATGACAGTTATGGGGGGGGGGCGGAGGTGTCTCAAGCACTTCCACAGCAACAACATCTATTCTGTAGTTGCGTAGGTGTGAAAAAAAAAAAATCCTAGTCTCTGCTCCTTATTCAGTAGCCACCCATCAACCCCCCCCCCCCCCCATCATATTCCCAAACGGTCACAGAAGGTCAATTTGATGTCATGTGACCCATACCATCATTCTTTCCCTCTTCCAGCTGCTGCTGAATGGCAGTTACAGAGGGTCTCAGACACTAACAGCCGAGTATTGCAGCTCCACAGCAATAATGTCTGTTCTGATTTGCGCAGGCTCAAAAAAAAAAAAAAAAATCCCTCGCCTCCGCTCTGTATGCGATATACTCCCACCAGCCTTCACCCCCCAACCCCCCATTTACACAAAATGGAGCGCTGTCCAATCAACATTTTAAATCGGTCAGCTTGGTGTCATGTGACCCATACCTTCATTCCTGCTATCTTCCAGCTGCTGCCAAATGGCAGTTATGGGGGGCGGAGGTGTCTCAAGCACTTCCACAGCAACGTCTATTCTGAGTTGCGTAGGTGTGAAAAAATAAATTCCTAGTCTCTGCTCCTTATTCAGTAGCCACCTATCAACCCCCTCCCCCCCATCATATTCCCAAACGGTCACAGAAGGTCAATTTGATGTCATGTGATCCATACCATCATTCTTTCCATCTTCCAACTGCTGCTAAATGGCAGTTACAGAGGGTCTCAGACACTAACAGCCAAGTATTGCACCTCCACAGCAATAATGTCTGTTCTGATTTGCGTAGGCTCAAAAAAACGAAAAAAAAAATCCCTCGCCTCCACTCTGTATGCAATATCCTCCCTCCAGCCTTCATGCTCCCCAACCCCCCATTTACCCAAAATGAAGCATTGTCCCATCAACATTTTACATCGGTCAGTTTGGTGTCATGTGACCCATACCTCCATTCCTGCTATCTTCTAGCTGCTGCCAAATGACAGTTATGGGGGGGAGGGAAAATCCCAAGCACCTCCAAAGCGAGAACGTCTATTCTGAGATGCGTAGGTGTAAAACAAATTCCTAGTCTTCACTCCTTATTCAGTAGCCACCCATCAAACCCCCCCCCCCCCATATTCCCAATTGTCATAGAAGGGTAATTTTATTGGTCAATTTCGATGTCATGTGACCCATACCATCATTCTTTCCATCTTCCAGCTGCTGTTAAATGGCAGTTACAGAGGGTCTCAAACACTAAAAACGGAGTATTGCACCTCCACAGCAATAATGTCTATTCTGTTTAAAGTAAGCGTAAAAAAAAAAATCCCTCGCCTCCGCTCTGTATGCAATTTCCTCCCACCAGCCTTCACCCCCCCAACCCCCCATTTACACAAAATGGAGCGCTGTCCAATCAACATTTTAAAACAGCCAGCTTGGTGTCATATGACCCATACCTTCATTCCTGCTATCTTCCAGCTGCTGCCAAATGACAGTTATGGGGGGGGGGGGGGGAGTTGTCTCAAGCACTTCCACAGCAATAACGTCTATTCTGAGATGGGTAGGTGAGAAAAAATTTTTTCTAGTCTTCACTCCTTATTCAGTAGCCACCCATCAACCCCCTCCCCCCCCATATTCCCAACGGTCTCAGAAGGGTCACATTATTGGTCAATTTGATGTCACGTGATCCATACCGTCATTCTTTCCATCTTCCAGCTGCTGCTAAATGGCAGTTACAGAGGGTCTCAGACGCTAACAGGCAAGTATTGCACCTCCACAGCAATAATGTCTGTTCTGATTTGCGTAGGATCAAAAAACATTAAAAAAAAATCCCTCGCCTCCGCTCTGTATGCAATATCCTCCCTCCAGCCTTCATCCCCCCCAACCCCCCATTTACCTAAAATGAAGCATTGTCCCATCAACATTTTACATTGGTCAGTTTGGTGTCATGTGACCCATACCTCCATTCCTGCTATCTTCCAGCTGCTGCCA
Organism: Staurois parvus; assembly: GCF_062004578.1. Classification (NCBI taxonomy): domain Eukaryota; kingdom Metazoa; phylum Chordata; class Amphibia; order Anura; family Ranidae; genus Staurois; species Staurois parvus. The sequence goes on from NW_028318505.1 coordinate 377,092, forward strand.
AATGACAGTTATGGGGGGTGGGGGGGGGGGAAATCCCAAGCACCTCCACAGCGAGAATGTCTATTCTGAGATGCATAGGTGTAAAAAAATTCCTAGTCTTCACTCCTTATTCAGTAGCCACCCGTCAATTCCCCCCCCCCCCATATTCCCAATTGTCATAGAAGGGTCATTTTATTGGTCAATTTCGATGTCATGTGACCCATACCATCATTCTTTCCATCTTCCAGCTGCTGCCAAATGACAGTTATGGGGGGGGAGGGAAAATCCCAAGCACCTCCAAAGCGAGAATGTCTATTCTGAGATGCGTAGATGTAAAAACAAAATTCCTAGTCTTCACTCATTCAGTAGCCACCCATCAAACCACCCTCTCCCCCCATATTCCCAACAGTCACAGAAGGGTCATTTTATTGGTCAATTTGATGTCATGTGACCCATACCATCATTCTTTCCATCTTCCAGCTGCTGTCAATTGACAGTTATGGGGGGAGGGGGGTGTCTCCACCTCCTCCGCAACAACGTCTTTTCTGAATTGCGTAGGTGTAAAAAAAAATTCCTAGTCTCCGCTCCCTATTCAGTAGCCACCCATCAACCCCCTCCCCCCCATCATATTCCCAAACGGTCACAGAACGGTCACAGAAGGGTCAATTTGATGTCATGTGACCCATACCATCATTCTTTCCATCTTCCAGCTGCTGCTAAATGGCAGTTACAGAGGGTCTCAAACACCTCCAAGGCAAAAAACACCTATTCCGATTTAAAAACCCCTCACCTGTGTTCCTTATTTAATAGCCACCCTCCAATCTTCGTTACCTCGCCCCCCATTTTCTTGCAGCGGTCTCAAAAAAGTGATTTTATAGGTCAGTTTGGTGTCATGTGATTCATACCATCATTCCATAATCCAGCTGCTGCTACCAAATGACCGTTAGAGGGGGTCGGGTCTCAAACACAGACAGCAGAGTATTGCACCTCCAGCAATAACATCTATTCTGATTTGCGTAGGCGTAAAAAAAAAAAAAAAGAATCATTATGCAACAGCCTTCATTTGTGGCTCATTTTGTCGAATCAGAATGTCGTGCTATCATTTTATTGGTTGATTTGATGTCACGTGACCCCCCCCCCCCCCACCTTTGTTCTTTCCATCTTCTAGCTGCTGCTAAATGACAGTTACAGAGGGTCTCAAACACTAACAGCTGAGTATTGCACTTCCAGCAATAATATCTATTCTGATTTAAGTAGGCGTAAAAAAAATAAATAAAAAAAAAAAGAATCATTATGCAACAGCCTTCATTTGTGGCCCATTTTGCCGAATCAGAATGTCGTGCTATCATTTTATTGGTCGATTTGATATCATGTGACCCCCCCCACCATTGTTCTTTCCATCTTCCAGCTGCTGCTCAATGACAGTTACAGAGGGTCTCAAACACTAACAGACGAGTATTGCAGCTCCACAGCTGATTTGCGTAGGCGTAAAAAAAAAAAAATCCCTCGCTTCTGTTCCCTATCCAATATCCTCCCGCCAATCTTCGTTTTCCCCCCATTTTCCCACCACGGAATGTTGTTCTATCCCGGAAAGGTCATTTAATGTTTAAATCACCCCGTCTGTCAACATTTGAAACGCGCTGGAATAATTCCCACCGTGCCGGCCTATCCACGAATAAAAAAAAATCCAATAGATCTAATATCTATTCTGATTTGCGTAGGCGTAAAAAAAAAAAAAGAGAATCATTATAGCCTTCATTTGTGGCCTATTTTGCCGAATCAGAATGTCGTGCTATCATTTTATTGGTCGATTTGATGTCACGTGACCCCCCCACCTTCGTTCTTTCCATCTTCCAGCTGCTGCTAAATGACAGTTACAGAGGGTCTCAAACACTAACAGCCGATTATTGCAGCTCCACAGCTGATTTGCGTAGGCGTAAAAAAAAAAAAAAAAAAAAATCCCTCGCTTCTGCTCCCTATCCAATATCCTCCCGCCAATCTTCGTTTCCTCCCCATTTTCCCACCACGGAATGTTGTTCCATCCCGGAAAGGTCATTTAATGTTTAAATCACCTCGCCTGTCACCGTTTGAAACGCGCTGGAATAATTCCCACCGCGCCGGCCTATCCACGAATAAAATTTTTTTTAAAAAAAATCCAATAGATCTAATATCTATTCTGATTTGCGTAGGTGTAAAAAAAAAAAAAAAAAAAAAAAATCATTATAGCCTTCATTTCTGGCCCATTTTGCCGAATCAGAATGTCGTGCTATCATTTTATTGGTCGATTCGATGTCACGTGACCCCCCCACCGTCGTTCTATCCATATTCCAGCTGCTGCTAAATGACAGTTACAGAGGGTCTCAAACACTAACAGACGAGTATTGCAGCTCCACAGCTGATTTGCGTAGGCGTAAAAAAAAAAAAAAAAAAAATCCCTCGCTTCTGCTCCCTATCCAATATCCTCCCGCCAATCTTCGTTTTCCCCCCATTTTCCCACCGCGGAATGTTGTTCCATCCCGGAAAGGTCATTTAATGCTTAAATCACCCCGCCTGTCACCATTTGAAACGCGCTGGAATAATTCCCACTGCGCCGGCATAATTCCCACCGCGCTGGCCTATCCACGAATAAAAAAAAAAAAAAATCCAATAGATCTAATATCTATTCTGATTTGTGTAGGCGTAAAAAAAAATATCCAATAGATCTAATATCTATTCTGATTTGCGTAGGCGTAAAAAAAAAAAAGAATCATTATAGCCTTCATTTGTGGCCCATTTTGCCGAATCAGAATGTTGTGCTATCATTTTATTGGTCGATTTGATGTCACGTGACCCCCACCTTCGTTCTTTCCATCTTCCAGCTGCTGCTAAATGACAGTTACAGAGGGTCTCAAACACTAACAGCCGAGTATTGCAGCTCCACAGCTGATTTGCGTAGGCGTAAAAAAAAAATTTAAAAAATCCCTCGCTTCTGCTCCCTATCCAATACCCTCCCGCCAATCTTCGTTTTCCCCCCATTTTCCCACTACGGAATGTTGTTCCATACCAGAAATCACCCCGCCTGTCACCATTTGAAATGCGCTGGAATAATTCCCACCACGCCGGCCTATCCACGAATAAAAAAAAAAAATCCAATAGATCTAATATCTATTCTGATTTGTGTAGGCGTAAAAAAAACAAAAAAAACCAAATCTAATATCTATTTTGATTTGCGTAGGTGTAAAAAAAACAAAAAAAAAACAAATCTAATATCTATTCTGATTTGCGTAGGCGTAAAAAAAAAAAATCCAATAAATCTAATATCTATTCTGATTTGCGTAGGCGTAAAAAAAAAAAATCCAATAGATCTAATATCTATTCTGATTTGCGTAGGCGCAAAAAAAAAAAAATCCAATAGATCTAATATCTATTCTGATTTGCATAGGCGCAAAAAAAAAAAATCCAATAGATCTAATATCTATTCTGATTTGTGTAGGCGTAAAAAACCCCCCAAAAAAACCAGATCTAATATCTATTCTGATTTGCGTAGGCGTAAAAAAAAAAAAAAAAAAGAATCATTATAGCCTTCATTTGTGGCCCATCGGAATGTCGTGCTATCATTTTATTGGTCGATTTGATGTCACGTGACCCCTCCCACCTTCGTTCTTTCCATCTTCCAGCTGCTGCTAAATGACAGTTACAGAGGGTCTCAAACACTAACAGCCGAGTATTGCAGCTCCACAGCTGATTTGCGTAGGTGTAAAAAAAAAAAAAAAAATCCCTCGCTTCTGTTCCCTATCCAATATCCTCCCGCCAATCTTCGTTTTCCCCCCATTTTCCCACCACGGAATGTTGTTCCATCCCGGAAAGGTCATTTAATGTTTAAATCACCCCGCCTGTCACCATTTGAAACGCGCTGGAATAATTCCCACCGCGCCGGCCTATCCACGAATAAAAAAAAAAATCCCATCATGAATTCCCAACGCCGTTCCATGCAGGCACCAGAATAGCCCGCTATTATCCTCCGCTGAATCTATTCTATTTGTATTTCCCCTCTTTTTTTTTTTTTTTTTTTTTATATATATATATAAATTCCATCAAGCAATCTCCCTGCCATCGCTTCTTAAAAAAAAAATACAGCGTGAAGCGCGGATCCGTTGCGGCGACAGATCTATGGAAGGTCAGCACGGGAGATGAGCAAAGCAGAAGTCGCCTAACCAAAAGCTTTCAAAAATTCAATTACAGAGAAAAAGAAATTAATAAATCCTTTCTGTTGCTATAGAAGGAGAATTTGTCAACCTGTCCATTTTTCAGCATCTCCCGTTGACCCTGGTCAATTACATTGCTTGTAAATAGTTTTAATACGTGTTCAAATAATTGCTCATCTTAATGTGCAGTGATCTGTATTCTTCACGCTCGGCGGACTCCAGCCCATCACTACACCGCCACCAGGAGCCATTATCCGGCTGTAAGTGAAATTGGAATTGAAGTTATAATTGATACCGGGGCCCCATCACCATAATGGGTTCATCATAGCGCCATCTAAAATATTAATTTTCTAATTATGGATAAATGATCAGACAAGCTGAGCCACTGTTGGCAATGGGGCCTCTGGGAATTGAAGGCTTTGCAGGATGAGTGGATAGGGGCCTTGTAACCGGCGCGGAGCTTTTTTTTTTTCTTTTCTTTTTTTTTTTTTTTTTATTCCTTGCTACGGACGAGATTCAATTCTCCCGGATAATGGGTAAATAATAGTTAAAGATCCGGCGGTTAGGCTCAATTTTAGCCTCTTTGTCTTCCTATTTTTTTTTTTTTTTTTTCTTCTTCTTCTCTCTCTCTTTCTTTCGCTCGCCCCTTTTCATAATTTAAAGTAATGATATTAGGAGGACCGTTTCGCATTCATTTGTCAGCGCGCCTAAATGATCATTTAATTTTAATCACAATAACAAGGCCGTGCGTTAATAATTTCTCATCTTGTGATCCTTCGCGGGAGGGAAAAAAAAGAAAAAAAAAGAAAAAACGTTTACTTGTTTATTTTTGCTCCCCATACGGACGGAATAATTTACAACGTGTTCTTTTTGTGCCCTATGTGGTTTCTTTTTTAATAGTTACCTATTTTGGAATATTTATATTTATTTCTCGTGTTTTTTTTCCACTTTAGGAGTAGATAGAGTAAAAGTATAACTTTTTTTTTTTTTATATATATATATAATGATGTGCATTTTCCATGTTTTTTTTATACTTTAGGATTTGTAGATAATTTGTTGGATAAAGCTGAAATATATACTGTATATATATATATATATACACACACATATATATATATATTTTTATATAAAATGATGTGCATTCGGCATGCATAGAGTTAAGGTAAAGAGCTGATATATACATATATATATATTTTTTTTTTATTTATTTTTTTTATAATGATATGCATTTGGCATGCATAGAGTTAAGGTATAACTTTTTTCTTTTTATAATGACCCCCATTTTGCATGCTTTTTTTTTTCACTTTAGGATTTGTAGTGGATAGAGTTGAAGTATAATTTTTTTTTTATAATGATGGGCATTCGGCATGGATAGAGTTAAGGTAAAGAGCTGATATATATATATATATATATATATATATATATATATATATATAAATATATATATAATTTTTTTTTTTTATTATTTTTTTATTTTTTTTTAATAATGATGTGCATTTTCCATGTTTTTTTTATACTTCAGGATTTGTAGATAATTTGTTGGATAAAGCTGAAATATATACTGTATATATATATATATATATATATATATATATACACACACATATATATATATTTTTTTATATAAAATGATGTGCATTCGGCATGCATAGAGTTAAGGTAAAGAGCTGATATATACATATATATATATATATATATTTTTTTTTTTTTTATAATGATATGCATTTGGCATGCATAGAGTTAAGGTATAACTTTTTTCTTTTTATAATGACCCCCATTTTGCATGCTTTTTTTTTTCACTTTAGGATTTGTAGTGGATAGAGTTGAAGTATAATTTTTTTTTTATAATGATGGGCATTCGGCATGGATAGAGTTAAGGTAAAGAGCTGATATATATATATATATATATATATATATATATATATATATATATAATTTTTTTTTTTTTATTATTATTTTTTTTTTTAATAATGATGTGCATTTGGCATGGATAGTGAAGGTATAACTTTTTTCTTTTTTTAATGACCCCCCCATTTTCCATTCTTTTTTTTCACTTTAGGATTTTTAGTGGATAGAGTTGAAGTATATATTTTTTTATAATGTTGTGCATTTGGCATGGATAGAGTTAAGGTATAACTTTTTTCTTTTTATAATGACCCCCTTTTTCCAATTTTTTTTTTATTTAGGATTTGTAGTGGATAGAGTTGAAGTATAATTTTTTTTTATAATGTTGTGCATTTGGCATGGATAGAGTTAAGGTATAACTTTTTTTCTTTTTATACTGATGCCCATTTTCTATGGGTTTTTTTTCACTTCAGGATTTGAAGTGGATAGAATTGAAATATATATATATATATATATATATATATATATATATATATAAAAATAATGATACACATTAGGAGTAGAGTTAAGGTATTCTTTTTTTTTTTAATAATGATGCCCACTTTCTGTTTTTTTCACTTTATGATTTGAAGCTGATAGAGTTAAAGCACAATTTTATTTATTTATTTATTTTTAATAATGATGCATAATTTCAATGTTTTTTTTTCACTTTAGGATTTGGAGTGGATAGAGTTAAAGCATAATTTTTTTCTTAATTTTTTCATAATGATGCACATTTTCAATTGTTTTTTTTTTCATTGAAATGATGACAATTTCAATGTTTTTTTTTTCACTTTAGGATTTGGAGTGGATAGAGTTAAAGCATAATTTTTACAAAAAATTTGTTAACAATGACGCACATTTTCAATGTTTTTTTTTTCTTTTCACTTTAGGATTTGGAGTGGATAGAGTTAAAGTAAAACTTTTTTTCTTAATAATAAGGCATACTTTCCAGGGTTTTTTTCACTTTAGGATTTAGAGTGGATAGAGTTAAAATATAACTTTTTATTTTAATAATGATTCACATTTTCCAGGTTTTTTTTTCACTTCAGGAATTAGAGTGGATAAAGTTAAAGTACTTTTTTTTTTAGAACCCCTGCCAGGTTTTTATTGCTGTATGTATCCCCATTGGGGAGATTTTCCTTCTCTATTTAGACATTTTCCACTACTTTTGAAGATTCCATCACTTTTAAGGGATTTTCTCTCAATTCCTGTTGTGGGTATGGGACAGGAAATCAAGGAAAACCTCCCCAATGGGACCCAGATGGCAAAAAAAACAGTAAGAGAGGGGAAATTGACCATGGGGACACTAGTTCTGGTGACAACTAGGGGCTCTCCTACTTTGGATGATTTTCTTCTCACTTCCTGTTTTGGCGATGGGATAGGAAGTGAAGGGAAATCTCCCCAATGGGACACAGATGGCAAAAAAAAAAACCTGACAGGGGTTATTGCCCTCCCTTACTCTATACAAAATGAAACAAAAGCTTCAGTTCTTCTTTAATCAACTCAATCAACACAGATCTCTGAGAGAACAATCTCCATATTTCTCATCTCTGCAAAGCAGGGAGAAAAAACAAAGAGATATTTAGTACACACATTACACATTGTTAGGCACACAGTTACCCCTTGAAAGTAATAGAATAAAACAGAATAGAAACAAATAGAGTAAAACAGAACAGAATAGAATATACAATAAAAGAAATAATAAAATAGAATAGAGTATAAAATAAAGTAGTAGAATAAAAAAAGAATAAAATAGAATAGAGTAAAACAGAACAGAATAGAATATACAATAAAAGAATAGAATAAAATAGATTATAAAATAAAACAGTAGAATAAAACAGAATAAAATAGAATAGAAAACAATAGAGTAAAACAGAACAGGATAGAATATACAATAAAAGAATAGAATAAAAAAGAATATAAAATAAAGCAATAGAATAAAACAGAATAAAATAGAATAGAATAGAGTAAAACAGAACAGAATAGAATATGCAATAAAAGAATAGATTAAAAAAAGAATATAAAAGAATGCAGCAGAATAAAATAGAATAGAAAAGAATAGAGTAAAACAGAACAGAATAGAATATAAAATAAAGTAGTATAATAAAACAGAATAAAATAGAATAGAAAAGAATAGAGAAAAACAGGGCAGAATAGAATATAAAATTAAAGAATAGAATAAAACAGAACAGAATATAAAATAAAGTAGTAGAATAAAACAGAATAAAATAGAATAGAAAAGAATAGCGTAAAACTGAACAGAATAGAAAATAAAATAAAGTAGTATAATAAAACAGAATAAAATAGAATAGAGTAAAACAGAACAGAATAGAATAGAATATAAAATAAAAGAATAGAATAAAATAGAATAGAATATAAAATAAAATAGTAGAATAAAACAGAATACAAAAGAATAGAGTAAAACAGAACAGAATGGAGTAGAAAAGACTAGTATAAAATAGAATATAAAATAAAGGAATAGAATAGAAAATAATAGAACATAACAGAAAGGTATGAAAGAGAAAATAAAAAAATAGAATTAAAAAAAACAATTATATAGATTAGAACAGGATAAAATAACATAAAAAGAACATAACCGTCTTCTGAAATTCAACTAGAAAGGAATGAGCTATTCTTCACAATAAATTTGGATCGATTGTATATTTTCTGTTCGAATTCAATTCAAATCGGATGCGAATCCTTTGAATTCATTGTAAAAACTCGAATCCGGTCAAAAATGAATAAACAAAACTAAACTAAAAAATTTTGTCATGAATGCACCGAAACGAAATTAGCAATGTAACAAATTGATCCGACACATATTTTTTCGCTCTGCGCATGTCTAGCCGGGGCTGGAAACGCATTTTAACAAAGGTACCAAAAACTGGACATCAGCAGAGCGAGATGGAGGGGAATGCGACCGTACAACTTCCTTAACCCCTCACCTACTGGGCACTGTCACCCCCTTCCTGTCTACCGGGTACTGTCACCCCCTTCCTGTCTACCGGGCAATGTCACCCCCTTCCTATCTACTGGGCACTGTCACCCCCTTCCTGTCTACCGGGTACTGTCACCCCCTTCCTGTCTACCGGGCAATGTCACCCCCTTCCTATCTACTGGGCACTGTCACCCCCATCCTGTCTACTGGGCACTGTCACCCCCTTCCTGTCTACCGGGTACTGTCACCCCCTTCCTGTCTACTGGGCACTGTCACCCCCTTCCTGTCCACCAGGCACTGTCACCCCTTCCTGCCCACCGAGCACTGTCACCCCCTTCCTGTCTACTGGGCACTGTCACCCACTTCCTGCTTACCGGGCACTGTCACCCCTTCCTGCCCACCGAGCACTGTCACCCCCTTCCTGTCTACTGGGCACTGTCACCCCTTTCCTGTCTACTGGGCACTGTCACCCCCTTCCTGCCCCATCATTGGTATCAGTGGGAGGAATAGTGCCCCATCATTGGTATTAGTGAGAGGAATAGTGCCCCATCATTGGTGTCATTGTAAGGAATAGTGCCCCATCATTGGTGTCAGTGGGAGGAATAGTGCCCCATCATTGGTGTCAGTGGGAGGAATAGTGCCCCATCTTTGGTGTCAGTGGGAGGAATAGTGCCCCATCATTGGTATCAGTGGGAGGAATAGTGCCCCATCATTGGTATTAGTGGGAGGAATAGTGCCCCATCATTGGTGTCAGTGGGAGGAATAGTGCCCCATTATTGGTGTCAGTGGGAGGAATAGTGCACCATCATTGGTGTCAGTGGGAGGAACAGTGCCCCATCATTGGTGTCAGTGGGAGGAATAGTGCCCCATCATTGGTGTCAGTGGGAGGAATAGTGCCCCATTATTGGTGTCAGTGGGAGGAATAGTGCCCCATCATTGGTGTCAGTGGGAGGAATAGTGCCCCATCATTGTTCTCGGTGGGAGGAATAGTGCCCCATCATTGGTGTCAGTGGGAGGAATAGTGCCACATCATTGTTCTCCGTGGGAGGAATAGTGCCCCATCATTGGTGTCGGTGGGAGGAATAGTGCCCCATCATTGGTATCGGTGGGAGGAATAGCGCCCCATCATTGGTGTCAGTGGGAGGAATAGTGCCCCATCATTGGTATCGGTGGGTGGAATAGTGCCCCATCATTGGTATCAGTGGGAGGAATAGTGCCCCATCATTGGTGTCAGTGGGAGGAATAGTGCCCCATCATTGGTATCAGTGGGAGGAATAGTGCCCCATCATTGGTGTCAGTGGGAGGAATAGTGCCCCATCATTGGTGTCAGTGGGAGGAATAGGGCCCCATCATTGGTGTCACTGGGATGAATAGTGCCCCATCATTGGTGTCAGTGGGAGGAATAGTGCCCCATCATTGGTATTAGTGGGAGGAATAGTGCCCCATTATTGGTGTCAGTGGGAGGAATAGTGCCCCATCATTGGTGTCAGTGGGAGGAATAGTGCCCCATCATTGGTATTAGTGGGAGGAATAGTGCCCCATCATTGGTGTCAGTGGGAGGAATAGTGCCTCATCATTGGTGTCAGTGGGAAGAATAGTGCCCCATCATTGGTGTCAGTGGGAGGAATAGTGCCCCATCATTGGTATCAGTGGGAAGAATAGTGCCCCATCATTGGTGTCAGTGGGAGGAATAGTGCCCCCTTATTGGTGTCACTGGGAGGAATAGTGCCCCATCATTGGTGTCAGTGGGAGGAATAGTGCCCCATCATTGGTATCAGTGGAAGGAATAGTGCCCCATCATTGGTGTCAGTGGGAGGAATAGTGCCCCATCATTGGTGTCACTGGGAGGAATAGTGCCCCATCATTGGTGTCAGTGGGAGGAATAGTGCCCCATCATTGGTATTAGTGGGAGGAATAGTGCCCCATTATTGGTGTCAGTGGGAGGAATAGTGCCCCATCATTGGTGTCAGTGGGAGGAATAGTGCCCCATCATTGGTATCAGTGGGAGGAATAGTGCCCCATCATTGGTATCAGTGGGAGGAATAGTTTCCCATCATTGGTGTCAGTGGGAGGAATAGTGCCCCATCATTGGTGTCAGTGGGAGGAATAGTGCCCCATCATTGGTGTCAGTGGGAGGAATAGTGCCCCATCATTGGTATCAGTGGGAGGAATAGTGCCCCATCATTGGTGTCAGTGGGAGGAATAGTGCCCCATCATTGGTATCAGTGGGAGGAATAGTGCCCCATCATTGGTGTCATTGTAAGGAATAGTGCCTCATCATTGGTATCAGTGGGAGGAATAGTGCCCCATCATTGGTGTCAGTGGGAGGAATAGTGCCCCATCTTTGGTGTCAGTGGGAGGAATAGTGCCCCATCATTGGTATCAGTGGGAGGAATAGTGCCCCATCATTGGTATTAGTGGGAGGAATAGTGCCCCATCATTGGTGTCAGTGGGAGGAATAGTGCCCCATTATTGGTGTCAGTGGGAGGAATAGTGCACCATCATTGGTGTCAGTGGGAGGAACAGTGCCCCATCATTGGTGTCAGTGGGAGGAATAGTGCCCCATCATTGGTGTCAGTGGGAGGAATAGTGCCCCATTATTGGTGTCAGTGGGAGGAATAGTGCCCCATCATTGGTGTCAGTGGGAGGAATAGTGCCCCATCATTGTTCTCCGTGGGAGGAATAGTGCCCCATCATTGGTGTCAGTGGGAGGAATAGTGCCACATCATTGTTCTCCGTGGGAGGAATAGTGCCCCATCATTGGTGTCGGTGGGAGGAATAGTGCCCCATCATTGGTATCGGTGGGAGGAATAGCGCCCCATCATTGGTGTCAGTGGGAGGAATAGTGCCCCATCATTGGTATCGGTGGGTGGAATAGTGCCCCATCATTGGTATCAGTGGGAGGAATAGTGCCCCATCATTGGTGTCAGTGGGAGGAATAGTGCCCCATCATTGGTATCAGTGGGAGGAATAGTGCCCCATCATTGGTGTCAGTGGGAGGAATAGTGCCCCATCATTGGTGTCAGTGGGAGGAATAGGGCCCCATCATTGGTGTCACTGGGATGAATAGTGCCCCATCATTGGTGTCAGTGGGAGGAATAGTGCCCCATCATTGGTATTAGTGGGAGGAATAGTGCCCCATTATTGGTGTCAGTGGGAGGAATAGTGCCCCATCATTGGTGTCAGTGGGAGGAATAGTGCCCCATCATTGGTATTAGTGGGAGGAATAGTGCCCCATCATTGGTGTCAGTGGGAGGAATAGTGCCCCATCATTGGTGTCAGTGGGAAGAATAGTGCCCCATCATTGGTGTCAGTGGGAGGAATAGTGCCCCATCATTGGTATCAGTGGGAAGAATAGTGCCCCATCATTGGTGTCAGTGGGAGGAATAGTGCCCCATCATTGGTATTAGTGGGAGGAATAGTGCCCCCTTATTGGTGTCACTGGGAGGAATAGTGCCCCATCATTGGTGTCAGTGGGAGGAATAGTGCCCCATCATTGGTATCAGTGGAAGGAATAGTGCCCCATCATTGGTGTCAGTGGGAGGAATAGTGCCCCATCATTGGTGTCACTGGGAGGAATAGTGCCCCATCATTGGTGTCAGTGGGAGGAATAGTGCCCCATCATTGGTATTAGTGGGAGGAATAGTGCCCCATTATTGGTGTCAGTGGGAGGAATAGTGCCCCATCATTGGTGTCAGTGGGAGGAATAGTGCCCCATCATTGGTATCAGTGGGAGGAATAGTGCCCCATCATTGGTGTCATTGTAAGGAATAGTGCCTCATCATTGGTATCAGTGGGAGGAATAGTGCCCCATCATTGGTGTCAGTGGGAGGAATAGTGCCCCATCTTTGGTGTCAGTGGGAGGAATAGTGCCCCATCATTGGTATCAGTGGGAGGAATAGTGCCCCATCATTGGTATTAGTGGGAGGAATAGTGCCCCATCATTGGTGTCAGTGGGAGGAATAGTGCCCCATTATTGGTGTCAGTGGGAGGAATAGTGCACCATCATTGGTGTCAGTGGGAGGAACAGTGCCCCATCATTGGTGTCAGTGGGAGGAATAGTGCCCCATCATTGGTGTCAGTGGGAGGAATAGTGCCCCATTATTGGTGTCAGTGGGAGGAATAGTGCCCCATCATTGGTGTCAGTGGGAGGAATAGTGCCCCATCATTGTTCTCCGTGGGAGGAATAGTGCCCCATCATTGGTGTCAGTGGGAGGAATAGTGCCACATCATTGTTCTCCGTGGGAGGAATAGTGCCCCATCATTGGTGTCGGTGGGAGGAATAGTGCCCCATCATTGGTATCGGTGGGAGGAATAGCGCCCCATCATTGGTGTCAGTGGGAGGAATAGTGCCCCATCATTGGTATCAGTGGGAAGAATAGTGCCCCATCATTGGTGTCAGTGGGAGGAATAGTGCCCCATCATTGGTATTAGTGGGAGGAATAGTGCCCCCTTATTGGTGTCACTGGGAGGAATAGTGCCCCATCATTGGTGTCGGTGGGAGGAATAGTGCCCCATCATTGGTATCGGTGGGAAGAATAGTGCCCCATCATTGGTGTCAGTGGGAGGAATAGTGCCCCATCATTGGTATTAGTGGGAGGAATAGTGCCCCCTTATTGGTGTCACTGGGAGGAATAGTGCCCCATCATTGGTGTCAGTGGGAGGAATAGTGCCCCATCATTGGTATCAGTGGAAGGAATAGTGCCCCATCATTGGTGTCAGTGGGAGGAATAGTGCCCCATCATTGGTGTCACTGGGAGGAATAGTGCCCCATCATTGGTGTCAGTGGGAGGAATAGTGCCCCATCATTGGTATTAGTGGGAGGAATAGTGCCCCATTATTGGTGTCAGTGGGAGGAATAGTGCCCCATCATTGGTGTCAGTGGGAGGAATAGTGCCCCATCATTGGTATCAGTGGGAGGAATAGTGCCCCATCATTGGTATCAGTGGGAGGAATAGTGCCCCATCATTGGTGTCAGTGGGAGGAATAGTGCCCCATCATTGGTGTCAGTGGGAGGAATAGTGCCCCATCATTGGTGTCAGTGGGAGGAATAGTGCCCCATCATTGGTGTCAGTGGGAGGAATAGGGCCCCATCATTGGTGTCACTGGGAGGAATAGTGCCCCATCATTGGTATCAGTGGGAGGAATAGTGCCCCATCATTGGTGTCAGTGGGAGGAATAGTGCCCCATCATTGGTGTCAGTGGGAGGAATAGGGCCCCATCATTGGTGTCACTGGGATGAATAGTGCCCCATCATTGGTGTCAGTGGGAGGAATAGTGCCCCATCATTGGTATTAGTGGGAGGAATAGTGCCCCATTATTGGTGTCAGTGGGAGGAATAGTGCCCCATCATTGGTGTCAGTGGGAGGAATAGTGCCCCATCATTGGTATCAGTGGGAGGAATAGTGCCCCATCATTGGTGTCAGTGGGAGGAATAGTGCCCCATCATTGGTGTCACTGGGAGGAATAGTGCCCCATCATTGGTGTCAGTGGGAGGAATAGTGCCCCATCATTGGTATTAGTGGGAGGAATAGTGCCCCATTATTGGTGTCAGTGGGAGGAATAGTGCCCCATCATTGGTGTCAGTGGGAGGAATAGTGCCCCATCATTGGTATCAGTGGGAGGAATAGTGCCCCATCATTGGTGTCAGTGGGAGGAATAGTGCCCCATCATTGGTGTCAGTGGGAGGAATAGTGCCCCAGCATTGGTGTCAGTGGGAGGAATAGTGCCCCAGCATTGGTGTCAGTGGGAGGAATAGGGCCCCATCATTGGTGTCACTGGGAGGAATAGTGCCCCATCATTGGTGTCAGTGGGAGGAATAGTGCCCCATCATTGGTATTAGTGGGAGGAATAGTGCCCCATTATTGGTGTCAGTGGGAGGAATAGTGCCCCATCATTGCTGTCAGTGGGAGGAATAGTGCCCCATCATTGGTATCAGTGGGAGGAATACTGCCCCATCATTGGTGTCAGTGGGAGGAATAGTGCCCCATCATTGGTATAAGTGGGAAGAATAGTGCCCCATCATTGGTGTCAGTGGGAGGAATAGTGCCCCATCATTGGTATTGGTGGGAGGAATAGTGCCCCATCATTGGTGTCAGTGGGAGGAATAGCGCCCCATTATTGGTATCAGTGGGAGGAATAGTGCCCCATCATTGGTGTCAGTGGGAGGAATAGTGCCCCATCATTGGTGTCAGTGGGAGGAATAGTGCCCCATCATTGGTGTCAGTGGGAGGAATAGTGCCCCATCATTGGTGTCAGTGGGAGGAATAGTGCCCCATCATTGGTGTCAGTGGGAGGAATAGTGCCCCATCATTGGTGTCAGTGGGAGGAATAGGGCCCCATCATTGGTGTCAGTGGGAGGAATAGGGCCCCATCATTGGTGTCAGTGGGAAGAATAGGGCCTCATCATTGGTGTCAGTGGGAGGAATAGGGCCCCATCATTGGTGTCAGTGGGAGGAATAGGGCCCCATCATTGGTGTCAGTGGGAGGAATAGGGCCTCATCATTGGTGTCAGTGGGAGGAATAGGGCCCCATCATTGAGCACAGGTGTGTCAGGAGGGAGGAGTTTCTCCTGCTGTCAGGTGCTCTGGCTCCTGTGTGTGAGAGGGGAGTGTGGTGAAATCTTTCCCAGGCCTTCTGTCTCCTTTCTGGGGAAGCCATGGAGGCCAGCGGGGCTTCTCCTGCTGAGAGCTTGCAGCCATCCCCTGGGCTGATGGGTGACATGCCTGCCTCAGTACAAGCCGGTGGGCTGCTGATCAATCTGCCCCGGGTGATGATGAAGGCGCTGAGTCCATTCAGGAGAGACTGGTGGCCGGGATTAAGGTCCTGAATAAGGAGCGAGACAAACTGTACAAACTCAGAGCGGAGTTGAAGCGACTGAGAAAGCAGCCGGAACCGGGGATCCATGGATCAGCGTGAGAGCGTGTATAGCCGGAACCGGGGATCCATGGATCAGCGTGAGAGCATGAATAGCCGGAACCGGGGATCCATGGATCAGCGTGAGAGCATGAATAGCCGGAACCGGGGATCAATGGATCAGCGTGAGAGCATGAATAGCCGGAACCGGGGATCCATGGATCAGCGTGAGAGCATGTATAGCCGGAACCGGGGATCCATGGATCAGCGGGAGAGCATGTATAGCCGGAACCGGGGATCCATGGATCAGCGGGAGAGCATGTATAGCCGGAACCGGGGATCCATGGATCAGCGTGAGAGCGTGTATAGCCGGAACCGGGGATCCATGGATCAGCGTGAGAGCATGTATAGCCGGAACCGGGGATCCATGGATCAGCGGGAGAGCGTGTATAGCCGGAACCGGGGATCCATGGATCAGCGTGAGAGCATGTATAGCCGGAACCGGGGATCCATGGATCAGCGTGAGAGCATGAATAGCCGGAACCGGGGATCCATGGATCAGCGTGAGAGCATGAATAGCCGGAACCGGGGATCCATGGATCAGCGTGAGAGCATGTATAGCCGGAACCGGGGATCCATGGATCAGCGTGAGAGCATGAATAGCCGGAACCGGGGATCCATGGATCAGCGTGAGAGCATGTATAGCCGGAACCGGGGATCCATGGATCAGCGTGAGAGCGTGTATAGCCGGAACCGGGGATCCATGGATCAGCGTGAGAGCGTGTATAGCCGGAACCGGGGATCCATGGATCAGCGGGAGAGCGTGTATAGCCGGAACCGGGGATCCATGGATCAGCGTGAGAGCGTGTATAGCCGGAACCGGGGATCCATGGATCAGCGTGAGAGCATGTATAGCCGGAACCGGGGATCCATGGATCAGCGTGAGAGCATGAATAGCCGGAACCGGGGATCCATGGATCAGCGTGAGAGCATGAATAGCCGGAACCGGGGATCCATGGATCAGCGTGAGAGCATGAATAGCCAGAACCGGGGATCCATGGATCAGCGTGAGAGCATGTATAGCCGGAACCGGGGATCCATGGATCAGCGTGGGAGCGTGTATAGCCGGAACCGGGGATCCATGGATCAGCGGGAGAGCGTGTATAGCCGGAACCGGGGATCCATGGATCAGCGTGAGAGCGTGTATAGCCGGAACCGGGGATCCATGGATCAGCGTGAGAGCATGAATAGCCGGAACCGGGGATCCATGGATCAGCGTGAGAGCATGAATAGCCGGAACCGGGGATCCATGGATCAGTGGGAGAGCATGAATAGCCGGAACCGGGGATCCATGGATCAGTGTGAGAGCATGAATAGCCGGAACCGGGGATCCATGGATCAGCGTGAGAGCATGAATAGCCGGAACCGGGGATCCATGGATTAGCGTGAGAGCATGAATAGCCGGAACCGGGGATCCATGGATCAGTGGGAGAGCATGTATAGCCGGAACCGGGGATCCATGGATCAGTGTGAGAGCATGAATAGCCGGAACCGGGGATCCATGGATCAGCGTGAGAGCATGAATAGCCGGAACCGGGGATCCATGGATTAGCGTGAGAGCATGAATAGCCGGAACCGGGGATCCATGGATCAGTGGGAGAGCATGAATAGCCGGAACTGGGGATCCATGGATCAGCAGGAGAGCGTGTATAGCCGGAACCGGGGATCCATGGATCAGTGTGAGAATATGTATAGCCGGAACCGGGGATCTATGGATCAGTGGGAGATCATGTATAGCCGGAACCGGGGATCCATGGATACTGAATTCCAGTTGGCTAAAGTCCGGGTGGAACACCAGGAAACCATTGTGGCCAGGATGGAAGGGAGAGATGGGCCATTCAAGGAGAAGTTTTGTAACAACAGAAGATTTGCAAGGATAGCAAAGATGGAGGTGGAGAAGGCGATCCCAAGTTCTGGTCCCCTGCCCCCTCAGGGTGAGGTAAGCGGCCCTATGCCTTCTCAGGATTCAGGAGGCATTCTGAGGGTGATCCAGTCCATGGAGTCTCCAATGCCGGGGAATCAGCTGGTGTTTGATGGTGAGGACATCCAGGATAACGGGCCTGATAAGGAAAAGCCTATCAAGCCCCAAACTGTGGATAAAACTATGTTTGTGCCTTACCACAGCGACTGATGCTGACAGTTTGCCCAGTGACACCCAGCCTGGTGACCCCATGTCCAGCAAGGCTTTCACTGATGGTGTTAGAGGTCAGCAAAATGTGCATTTAAAAAAATACAAATGACATTTCTGCAGAGGGACTACAAGTGCCAGAAGAACCCATTAACCCTTCTTTGGCCAAATCCAAAGCTGCTTGCCCAGTCACAGCTGCTGAACAAGGCTCTATAGTGCAGCATCAGGTGACCGGTGGTATTGCAGTGGAGCCTGTGACTGCACCTGATGAAACAGTGCAGGTGTGAAGGACAGTCCTACCAGTGCAGGTGTGATGGACGGTCCTACCAGTGCAGGTGTGAAGGACGGTCCTACCAGTGCAGGTGTGATGGACGGTCCTACCAGTGCAGGTGTGAAGGACGGTCCTACCAGTGCAGGTGTGATGGACGGTCCTACCAGTGCAGGTGTGATGGACGGTCCTACCAGTGCAGGTGTGAAGGACGGTCCTACCAGTGCAGGTGTGATGGACGGTCCTACCAGTGCAGGTGTGATGGACGGTCCTACCAGTGCAGGTGTGAAGGACGGTCCTACCAGTGCAGGTGTGAAGGACAGTCCTACCAGTGCAGGTGTGAAGGACAGTCCTACCAGTGCAGGTGTGAAGGACAGTCCTACCAGTGCAGGTGTGAAGGACAGTCTTACCAGTGCAGGTCAGTCCTACCAGTGCAGGTGTGATGGACAGTCCTACCAGTGCAGGTGAGTCCTCCCAGTGCAGGTGTGATGGACAGTCCTACCAGTGCAGGTGTGATGGACAGTCCTACCAGTGCAGGTGTGTCCTACCAGTGCAGGTGTGAAGGACAGCCCTAGCAGTGCAGGTGTGAAGGACAGTCCTAGCAGTGCAGGTGTGATGGACAGTCCTAACAGTGCAGGTGTGAAGGGCAGTCCTACCAGCTCAGATCCATCTGTGAATGGTAATGTGTGGACTAGTTCTGTATCAGTGTGGGGCTTTGGCCCTGATGAGCCTACCTTTGCTCAGGTGGTAGGATCTGCTCCTGGTAATGTTATCAAGCCAGGGCTGAAGTCGAAGGGGAACTCCACTTCCAAGTAGATTTTCCCCCAAAAAACCACCACTTTGAGTAATCCAGGGTCAGGTCTTGGGTCTCTGGCCTCTGCCGGTTGTCCATTGCGAAATATCATCATACTTAAATGGGAAGGTGGTGCAATCCCTCCAGCAAGGCGTGTGGTGGTTGATTTGATCTTGGAGATGGGTTTCAGGGCAAATGACCTCTATGCCCTCATTCATGTAGCTGGGAGCTGGGAACACACCATAAGCTTCACCAGGCCAGAGGGTCTTGACCTGTTTTGGGAACTATATGAGGATCAGTGCAGGTCAAGCCCCAAATGGGAAGGTCTGGCACCAGTTGTTGTCTCACAGAGGTCAAAAGTGAAAAAGATAACCATCATCCTCAGTAATGAGAGTGTTCCTGCTTGTGACCTAAAGGTCTGGTTGAGACATTATGGGGAGGTTTTGACAAAACCGGATAAAATTCTTGATGAGAGCAACATCTGGACTGGGGGTTGGTTGGTGACAGTCAGGTTGGCCAGGGATGGGAACGTTGTCCGTCACCTGCCCTCCTCTGATTTTATAGGAAGGGACAGGATGACTATTTTCTATCCTGGTCAGCCAAAGCTGTGTCACCTGTGTGGAGAAAAGGGGCATTTTAGCCCCTCCTGTTCAGCTTTAATGTATTCAATGTGTTGGGGTAAGGGTCATGTGGCCAAGGACTGCATCCAGATAAGGTGCAACCTGTGCCTACGCCTTGGCCACCCCTACAGCCAATGTCCTGAGGCTTGGCACAATGTGGAGAAAGAGGTGATGGATGAACTATTGAGGATGGACAGGTTGGAGGGTGAAGCCCCTGGTGTAACATCCTCCTCTCCAGTGACTGACTCCCCTGGTTCTGTTCAGGATCCCTCCCCAGTTCCATTGGTCACCCCTCCTGTGTCTGTAAGTATTCCTTCTGTGCCTGTCTCTGTGTCCCCCCAACTTACTGTGCCTAATCCCCTTGTGTCAGAAGCTTCCAAATATGTGCCTTCTGAGTCAGTTATCCCCTGTGAGTCTTCCACTCCCAAGTCTGACTTGAAGGAAGTCCCCCCCCCCCCCCCCACCAGGAGTGGTGGAGGGTGGCAAAAATTGTGCTGCTGTCTCTTCTATAAAGAAGTCTTCTGTGAAGACTTCTAACAAAAATGCAAGAGATGAGAGCATCTCTGAGTCTGACTGGCAATACCTAGAGGGTAGAAGGAAGGTTGTGAGGCAGAAGAGGCGGGTGGTGGGGATGGAACAGGGATAGGAAGCTCCAGTGCCTGTCTCCAACCGTTTTTGGGCCGCCAATTTAAATATTTCCTCATCAGGCACTTCTTCTGAATGTAATTTAGAATCTCAAATGGGGTTTGAGGAGGCTTCAAGAAAGAGAGAGGCTTCTGGTGATGAGCAGCAGAGGGAAGCTAAGAAGAAATCCATCCAATAACCCAAATGGCGGTTCCCCCTCTGCTAAAAGTGGTGACAATAAATGTCGCAAGCATTAAGTCGGTAAACGCTCATTCTATGGCCTTCTTTTTGTTCAGCCAATTAGATGCTGACATTTTATTTTTGCAAGAGACTAGGCTCACCTCCTTGGCAGATATTCATATGGCCAAGAGAGAGTGGAGGTATGGTTCATCTTACTGGTCTCTTGCGGACGAGTCTTACAGTGGTGTGGTAGTGTTGTTTAAAACCGGCATGGTAACGGCCCATTGGCTTTTGATCGTGTTAACCATGAGTACCTGTGGTTGCTCCTTAGTAAGTATGGTCTCCCTTAATAAGTCTTAGTAAGTACGGTGGCTTTGTTGATTGGTTGAAAGTCTTATATAAGGGGATGGAAAGCTTCCCTCTTGTTAATGGTTGGGTTGGGCAGTCCTTTGGGGTTGGCTCTGGGGTGCGCCAGGGTTGTCCTCTGAGTCCCCTGCTCTATGTGTTTGCAATCGACCCCTCCATCAGGAGGCTAGAGAGCAGCATATTGTGTGGGGTACCTCCCAGGTTGAGGGTTGTTGCCTATGTGGATAATGTATCAGTGATTGTCACTGGGACGGATGAAACAGAGGAAGTGGTCTCTGACATCACGTTACTCTGAAGCATCAGGCTCCAAGATCAATGAGGACAAGAATAAAGTTTTCTGGATGGGAAATGAAGGTGAGGTGTTGGATCTCCCAGATGCCTTTCCAACACCCCAGGAAAATATTAAGATACTAGGCATTGGATTCAGACCTGGCGATTATGGCCTTAAACATTGGGAAGGCAGACTGGAAGTTGCCAATACTAGGGTGATCAGGTGGAAGAGATGGAAGTTATCTCTGAGGGAAAGGGTTGATTTGATTAAGGCTTACCTGATTCTGATCTTCTTGTATGTCAGTTTTGTCTGCATCTTGCCAGTGTCTCTCTATGCTAGGGTCCCTAGTGTGTTCTTCCAAATGCTGTGGGGGAACAGACTGAACCTCATCAAGAGGAATGTCACCTATCTGTCCAGGAGGGCGGGAAGCTTAGTTATGGTCAACCCAATTCTTTTCTTTTCACTGCTTTTTTTCAAGTTTAACATTGGTAATATGCTTGCAGTGGAACCTCCTGGATGGGCAGGCATGTTTAGATCTTGGTTTAGGCCTTTTCTACAACCTTGGGAAGAAGGTGGCCAAGTGAAGAATCTCAGGGGTCATCGTGGTCAGCTTCCAGCCTACGTCTCTCCATGCCTGAAGTTGCTGCAGCAGTGGCGATTGTCAGATGAAGATCTCAGATCTGCTCCGAAGGAACGTTCCTTATGAGTCGGGTGTTGAGCAAAGTTTTTCATGACCCACTGGCCTTAAGGGATTGCCCAGGTGAAATTATGAGGGAAGGGTTAAGGCTGATTAATTTGGATAGAGTCGCCCTTAAATTTAGGGACCTAGCCTGGCTGTGCTTCCATGGGAGGCTCTTTGTTCGGGGCAATTTGAAATATCACAGTGAGATGGATCGTGGTTGTCCTCAGGGAGGAGTGTGCAGGTGAGGAAGAGGCTATGGACCGTTTTCTGCTTCATTGCCCTTTTAACATAGAGGTATGCAAACAGGTGGGGCGGGCCCTCGGTGTTCCTTTCCTTTCTAGGCTGGATTATGCTGAGTGGGTGTACGGAGCATTCAACACTGGTGGGGTTTTTTGCTTGAATACACTTTTCTTAGTTAGCCTAGTAGTCCGTTATTTCACCTAGAACGCACGGTGTCAGGTCGCCGCTCGGCGTAAAATCCTTCCTGTTCAGGTGGTGTGTCACATTTGCATGAGGTGGGGAAGATTTGGGTGCTTGAGAGAGACAAGTGGGGTCGGGGGGCTTGGTTGAAGGTGTGGAGGGGTATCTGGCCCTTGCTGACTACCAGGAGTCTCTCTCCAGGGTGTGGCTGTCTCTCTTATCACCCTAGTTTTTTTCCTTGATGCTTAATTTTTGAAAAATTGCTGCGTACATACTGTAGGTGATGGGTCTACATAGGTGATGGGTGTACATAGGTGATGGGTGTACATGGTGATGGGTGTACATGGGTGATGGGTTGTGCCTCTTGAGCCCTCTCTGCTGCTTTATGTAAATTGTTTTCTATAGACTGAAAGTTTTGGTGGTAGACTCTGTATGTATTGTATATATTCTGGACATGGATGTACATTCCTTTTTTTTCTGTTGTATGACTGTACTATGGTTATGTTATTTACTTTTGTATAAAATTCTGTTGCTTGATTCTTTTTAATAAAAGATCAATAGTGCCCCATCATTGGTATTAGTGGGAGGAATAGTGCCCCATCATTGGTATCAGTGGGAGGAATAGTGCCCCATCATTGGTATTAGTGGGAGGAATAGTACCCCATCATTGGTATCAGTGGGAGGAATAGTGCCCCATCATTGGTATTAGTGGGAAGTATAGTGTTCCATCATTGGTATCAGTGGGAGGAATAGTGCCCCATCATTGGTATCAGTGGGAGAAATAGTGCCCCATCATTGGTATCAGTGGGAGGAATAATGCCCCATCATTGGTATCAGTGGGAGGAATAGTGTTCCATCATTGGTATTAGTGGGAGGAATAGTGCCCCATCATTGGTATCAGTGGGAGGAATATTGTCCCATCATTGGTATCAGTGGAAGGAATAGTGCCCCATCATTGGTGTCAGTGGGAGGAATAGTGCCCCATCATTGGTATCAGTGGGAGGAATAGTGCCCCATCATTGGTGTCAGTGGGAGGAATAGTGCCCCATCATTGGTATTAGTGGGAGGAATAGTGCTCCATCATTGGTATCAGTGGGAGGAATAGTGCCCCATCATTGGTATCAGTGGGAGGAATAGTGCCCCATCATTGGTATCAGTGGAAGGAATAGTGCCCCATCATTGGTATCAGTGGGAGGAATAGTGCCCCATCATTGGTATCAGTGGGAGGAATAGTGCCCCATCATTGGTATCAGTGGGAGGAATAGTACCCCATCATTGGTATCAGTGGGAGGAATAGTACCCCATCATTGGTATCAGTGAGAGGAATAGTACCCCATTATTGGTAGTAGTGGGAGGAATAGTACCCCATCATTGGTATCAATGGGAGGAATAGTACCCCATTATTGGTATTAGTGGGAGGAATAGTGCCCCATCATGTGAAAGTTTGGTGTGTTTTGCTAGAGAGCTTTTTTGTTTGTTTTGAGAGGGTGCACATGATCAGCACAGGGCCAATCTGCGCTATCTGGACCGAGAGTCAGGGTTCATGCAGCCTTGTAGGACAGTCGGGAGAATAAATAATCCTCCTACAACATTAACCAGTGCTCAGCTGGACACTGATAGAAGAAACAAGACTGTTCTAACTGCTGATGAGAAAAGATATTTAGCAGTTTATATTTACTAAAATAATTGCATTTCCATGTTCTGTGTACTGTGGGAGACTGGATATAGTGAATACAGGGTCTGGGGTTTAGGAACACTTTAAGATCCACTTCAAGCACGTCAAGCACTCAGCCGCCATATATGTATACGTGCAACACGTGGGAGTTAAGGCGCACCCTCCTTGCTGCTTTCCAAGGTAAGCAAGAGGTTAAAGCGGAACTAAACTCTTACAATCAATATTAATTATTTTAATCCTTACGCTGTTTATATTTATTCTTTTTTTCTTTTAAATTTGTAGCACCCTCTAGTGTGCTACTAGAATAGTGTATGCAAATCTATTGTGTATGGCTCATGGTAACTGTGTGAGCCTGTGACAAGGGCCGGGTTACTGCAGGTCTGGGACTCTTTCACCTCCATCTGGTTCTGAAGGACCATGGGAACAATCCAGAAGCCAGTAGGCAGAAGAGGTGGAAACCTAATCTGCATGTTTCTGGGAGTCTAATCTATCCCCGGTTTGGAAGCTTTGGTAAAGTGGTGGACCAGCTTATAAATATGGAACAGTCAGGCCGGCTGGGGCAGTCAGGTGGAAGATGGAGTGCTGAGGAGACTGTTGGAAGCCTGGGAGGGGTCCACTAGGTCTAGGAAGGACTGGCCTCCATACTGGGCTCAGGCTGGCTCAGGAGGATCTATTCAGCAGTACGGCATGAACAGGATCAAGGCCTGGGAGCAGTGGGAGCAAGGAGGACAGCGTGAGTACACCAGCACACCCAGAGATTCACAAGGGCAGAGACTGCTACATATAGCAAGCTTTCTAAGGACAGCAGTGGGCTTGATCCTTTATCCTTGTCCAGGGAGATCTTCAGGACAGCCAGAAGGGCTGGTAGTGTCTGCAGGCTGTGGAGCTGAGAGCAGCTCTACAGAGGAAAGGAGACATCTCTGCATGTAGTTTACAAGTCAAGTTGATTTTCAAAGGGTGGCTGCGAATCCCTGCTACTGATCCGCAAAGACTGATGGCTTTCAAAGAAAAGAACAGCCAGGACCTGTTTCTGTAAATAGGAAGGAAGTTGTCCCCATGCATTGATTCAGTCAAGTTGGGCATTCCATAATCCCTATTACCCTATCCAAATGTAGCACCCTCCTAGGAACTAGAGATCTAATTCTCAGGAGGGCAGAGTAGCAGCTCAGGTGTAATAGTCAGAGGGTCAAATTTTGGTTAGGTTCTGAGGGGCTCTGCAGACGAGTGCTCTTGGACTTCGCCTTGCTCTGGAGTTTTGGAGAGAATTCTAGAAGCAGTGGGAAGGAGTGAGGAGTGGTTGGTCTGCACTTTCAAGGAATCCTGGCCATTCCCCAACAGGAGGCTTGGCTTGGGGCTAGGACAGCTCTTAAGAGTGAGAGAGCCTGCTCAGTAGCAGGAGAGTTCGGGTGGAAGATGGAGAAGTGAGAGGCTGGAGAGCAGGAAACTGGCAGGAGGCCCAGATGGAGAGGGGCTCACCTACAGGCAGATGAGCTTGTAAGGAGGAAAGCTCAGGACTTCACCGCCCCCCCCCCACAGTGAAGACCACCAATGCAGCAGGGAAGGAGCGGCCCAGCGGAATGCCTGAGAGCAGCCACCGACCCAGCAGCTCATAGGAGAAGACTGACTAAGCCTGCACCCCCTGGGCCAATAAGGGGTAGGAGCACTCTGGTGGGAAACTGGATTAGCTGCTACCTGGGGCTGTATTATATTTAAAGTGACAGGCACTAAATCCCCTGCCCAGGGATTCACCCAGAACAGCTGGATAAGGAGTATCTAGGGTCTGGGGTGGTACTACAGGAGATGCTGGCTAGCTCTCCAAGAAGAAGGATGTGTTCTTTGCTGTCAAAGAGACTTGTAGGTAGCTCAGGAAGATTG
The DNA here is from genome assembly GCF_062004578.1 of Staurois parvus. Taxonomy (NCBI): domain Eukaryota; kingdom Metazoa; phylum Chordata; class Amphibia; order Anura; family Ranidae; genus Staurois; species Staurois parvus. The sequence goes on from NW_028318505.1 coordinate 402,897, forward strand.
TTCTATGTTGTCATGCCCTCGGGCATCCCATACACCCCTTGCCCCATCCAAGTTCTAATTCACGTCATAAAATCCAAAAATAACAAGCTCAAGGACTGGTTACTGTCTCCTGCATGCAAGTCTTTGTGGGAAATTTGTGTTGCCTGGATGTGCAGGACTATAGGGGATCCAAATTTCTAGCGACTCCTAAGGGGGTAGTGCTACACAAGCTATATTCTCCTAATAAAATTGAAAAAAACAAGTTCATGGACTGTTCACTGACTTTGGATGAAAGTGTGGTAAATGAATGTTGTCTGACTGTGCAGAGCTTAGGGGTACCTAGAAACACAGCGGCCCTCAAGAGGGTAGAACTACACATTTCTTCAGTTGCTTCCTGGTTTCTGGCCTAGGCAAAAATGATTTCATACATCCCAGGAGTCTTCATGGGAGGAGGGGCTTTCTCAGCTAAGCACACCCTCATTCCTGAGCTAAGGGCAGATGGATTCCAGGAAGTAAATGCTACATAATTGATCCGCCCTTACTCAAGATGGCTCCTGCTAGAAAACGCTAGGAGGATCTTTCTCAAAGTAATTTGATAAATAAAATAAAGCCTGGAGACATGGATAGATGGGGGAGTTTGCTTTGAATATTAAATATGAATTTAATAAGGTTTTCAGTTTGTGGAGCTCAGATACAATTTAATGTACCGAGGAAACTGGAAGCCACAGGCAATTGTATTATAAAGGTGAACTAATCCTTTAGGTACTTCTGATTTCCAGTTAAATATGGAATCACAGTATCCTTTTAGGTTTGGGACATGTTAGCCAAAAGAGTCCCTTTAGCCCAGCCGAACAGGAAACACCGTTATCGCCTTGGCGTTGCTCGAGCTGAGTAAATAGCACGGGTGATTACTGTTTTTCTGCCCCCTTGATCCATAATTAAAAATGTGGCCTTTTAATTAAGGCATTAAAAAAGGCAGTATCAGGGCGCCCTATCCACTTCGCCCTCCGCGCCTTGCCGTGGCTCCAGGCGTCTGCTCGGCTCGGAGTCTCGGCTCACCTCTAAACATTTGTCACCCTGCTCATTACAGGCCGAGGATCCGACACGGCAGAAATGTCTTTTTGACAAGGAAGTTTATACTGGAATGAAAACTGAGGCTAGGGGGAAAAAAAAGAGAGAGGGCACGGCGAGGAGGATGAAGGGCTCATTTATAACGCCGGCTTGGCAATCCGCGTCTTGTCAGGAAGACAGGATAGATGTCAGGACGGAGAAGTGGCAGGAGCCTCAGGCTGTGCCGGGCCGCGCTCAGGTGCACGCCGCCTGGCTCATTTCACAGCTCAGCGGGGGAACCAGACGCCGCGTCCGTGTTACCGGGATGGACAGCCGTGTGAACGTAGGTGGAGGGGGGGGGCATAATGGTGGACGTTATGTAGATAGATAAACTGCTGAGAACCATGGAAATAATCCAACAGATGTACTCCACTGCAAAGAAAATACAATGGGGGGGGGGGGATGTCTGCATAATGAACACTGGTCAGATCCCGGACTTTACTGAGATCGTTTTATTAATAGTGGAACTATCCAACTATCCAGATACTATAATAGAGGTCACTCTGCTTTTATAGTAACAGAAAAGTTCTAAAAAGATAATCTAAGAAACATATACAAAGCAGAAAAGCTATCTGCCTATCTGCCTGTCTTTAAATCAGTTCTGTTTAGATGTATCAGTATTTTTATCTATCTATCTATCTATCTATCTATCTATCTATCTATCTATCTCTCTATCTGTCTATCTATCTATCTATCTATCTATCTATCTATCTATCTGTTTATCCAAGATCTATCTATCTATTATCTATCTATCTATCTATCTATCTATCTATCTATCTATCTATCTATTTATCCAAGATCTATCTATCTATCTATCTATCTATCTATCTATCTATCTATCTATTTATTTATCCAAGATCTATCTATCTATTATCTATCTATCTATCTATCTATCTATCTATCTATCCAAGATCTATCTATCTATCTATCTATCTATCTATCTATCTATCTATCTATCTATCTATTTATCCAAGATCTATCTATCTATCTATCTATTTATCCAAGATCTATCTATCTATTTATTTATCCAAGATCTATCTATCTATCTATCTATCTATCTATCTATCTATCTATCTATCATCTATCTATCTATCTATCTATCTATCTATCTATCTATCTGTTATCTCTATATATAAATGTATTACACTTCTGTACCGTCTAATAATGTATCTATTATCTATGTATATTAATTATCTATCACTCTATGAACTATCTATCCCATACACCATGAGATACCCTGAAGCGATGTGACACATTTCACCATGGATGGAGGTAGGTGGTCATTTGGTGGAAGACTGGCAGATCACTTAAAGGCACTAAATGGCGGATGGGATATCGAATCATCTCAAGAGCATTCTACAGATGAGATAAGGATTCATGTTCAGTTCGACCCAATTCTTCTGCACTAAGAAGACACTCTGAAACTTATCTCAGGCAAACAATGGACATCATCCAAAATATTGTCATCCAGAAGATTGATTCTTCATCCAATACTGGTTGGCTAGAGGACCATAGCTGCCCGGATTGAATGACAATTAACTATGTATCTGCATGACATCTATCTATCTATCTATCTATCTATCTATCTATCTATCTATCTATCTATCTATTTATCTTTATCGATCGATCTAATCTACTGTCTATCATCAATCTGTCTATCTATCCTATAATCAATCATTGATCTATCTATCTATCTGTCTGTCCTATTATCTATATAATCTATTAATTATTTAATCTATCTATCTATCTATCTATCTATCTATCTATCTATCTATCTATCTATCTCTTTTGATATATCTGATCTATCTACTGTTTTACAATCTATCTATTGCATTACTTGCTATTCTTTCTTTTCTTTTCAGTAGAAAGAACAAATCTATCCAATTCTTCTCTTATTAACTATTTTTCTTCCTTTTTATTTCCGGAAGGCCAGTCCTTGCTTCTGATCCTACCAATGATCTTTCACAAACAACTTTTCCTATAACTCCAGTTTTCTTTTCTTTCTTCCACTTCATCCTTCTGTATCTAAATTGTTTCTGTTACAATAATTGGCATCCTGTGAGCCCTGGAATGGAATCAAATAATAAAAGTACGATCTCACATTGGGCGATGTTTCTCTGTGTCAGCATTTAGGATGCAGTTGACTCTCGTTATGGAATGTAACAAGCTCCAAGATTGATGTGTTTATTCTGAAAAAAAAGGTTTCCGTCGGATGAAGGGACTCATTGAGAGATGTATTGGAGCATTTATTCCATTCCCTGTTGTATTATGCAGCCGGGGAGAGCTGAACAGACACCCATTGATGCATTTACACTGTAACAAATATGTTTAATTGGCATGAAAAGACACTAACCAAGCCCTGCTGGGGAGCCCATTATTCCCCAGGACATCTTATTTACTTAAGCCGCAATAGAAAACGAGATAAAGACCTGAAAACTGATGTTTGGTGTCTGTTAGCTGGGCCCATACACCATGAGATAGATTTCACCAATGAAGGAGGTAGGTGGTCATTTGGTGGAAGACAGGCAGATCACCCAAAGACAATAAATGGTGGTTGAGATATCTAATCACCCCAAGAACATTCTACAGATGAGATAAGGACCCATGTTCAGTTTGGTCGAAGGAAGTTTCCCATGAGGAAATATGGGGAAGTGATGTAACAGAGGGGGGGAAATAACCTAAAAAAAAAATACACAATGTGCAAACATGGATCTATCTATCTATCTATCTATCTATCTATCTATCTATCTATCTACTAATCTATTCATATTATGTATTATTTTTCTATCTATTTATCTACCAAACTCTACCTATTCATCTATTATCTCTATATAGCATCTATCTAATCTACTACCTATTTATTTACTCTATCTATCTATCTATTTATCTATCTATTTATCTATCTATCTATTTATCTTTATCGATCGATCTAATCTACTGTCTATCATTAATCTGTCTGTTTCTGTTTATCCTTTAATCAATCATTGATCTATCTAATCGAATCCATTATCTATCTATCTATCTATCTATCTATCTATCTATCTATCTATCTATCTATCTATCTATCTCTATCTATCTCTACCTATTAATCTGTTATCTCTATATATCAACTTATTACACTTCTGTATCATCTAATAATGTAATCTATCTATTCATTAATTCTCTCTCACTGAATCTTCAGTAGTTCTCTCTTTCTTTCTGTATATCCAAATCTGCCTATCTATAGCAATATCTCTTTCCATCCTCTCTCTGCCTATTCATTCAGTATCTCTTTAGATAGATACCGGTATATCTTTATCCATCTTTCTTTCTGCATATCTAAATCTGTCAGTCAGTATCTATCTGTTTACTATCTATCTATCTATCTATCTATCTGTTTACTATCTATCTATCTATCTATCTATCTATCTATCTATCTATCTATCTATCTATCTATCTCCCTATCTATCTATCTATCTATCTATCTATCTATCTATCTATCTATCTATTATCTATCTATCTATCTATCTATCTATCTATCTATCTATCTGTCCATTCATTTTCTCTCTCTCTCTCTCTCTCTCTCTCTCTCGCTCTCTAAATCTTCAGTAGCTCTATCTATCTATCTATCTATCTATCTATCTATCTATCTATCTATCTACTCATTCTCTCTCTCTCTCAGTCTACTTATCCATTCAATATTTGCTATATTTTATTAATTTTATTATATTTGCTACTTTGTCTCACCCAATAAAGATGCACCTTCACAAAGGTGCTTGTCTGAGAGCATTTTCCACAGCGCCTTTTTTTTGCAGTTCTCTTTATCCATTCAATATCCCTCTACTTTATCTATCTTTCTGTCTGTATATCTACAGTAAATCTGTCAATCAGTATCTATCTATCTATCTATCTATCTATCTATCTATCTATCTATCTATCCAATATCTATCTATCTATCTATCTATCTATCTATCTATCCAATATCTATCTATCTATCTAGCCCTTCTGAGTCATTTCTTGTTCCAGCACCCCCCACCCACCCACGTCCAAGCAATAGACCTCCCCAGCAACAATGGACTGCCACAACAAAATACCACCCCAGCAACAATAGACCCCCAGCAGCAACAACAGGTCTCCCAACAGCCAGCATTAATTGACACTTCAGCAGCCAGCAACAATAGACCCTTCCAGCACACAACTGACCCCCTGCAACAATAGAGCCCCCCAGCACCAACAGACCACCAAGCAAAAAAAGATCCCCTCCAGTGACAATAGATTCCCCATCAGCCAGCATCAATTGACCTTCCAACACAACTCAGCACCCCATGCCATTACATATATTCAGTGCTGGAGGAGCCGGAATTGCGTTCCCACATGCTCCCGCTGAAAAAAAAAGCCCTGTATCTATCTGTCTATCTATCTATCTATCTATCTATCTATCTGATATTTCATCCATTGACATCCATTGATCAGTGACATGGGGGAAGGTTTGGAATTCGGAGATATCTTCCATGCGCAGTACTCGGTGCTCGCTCTGGTTTTCCAGGCTCGGCCCACATGCTCTCTGTATGATAGAAATGACTTTTAGTCATCAGGTTCCCGGCCTTTCCTGGTGTACAGAGCGGAGATCAATCTATAACATTTACCCAGGCTGAAGGATTTCTAAATCATTGCCCTTTAAAGCATGACACATTTCAGCCTCCATAAAGTTATACTTATTTGCTGTCAATCTACATCCATAATTTACAGAGCAGGCCATGTGACGGCCCCCGTGCGCGGTGGGGGTATGGATTTTTTGTCACCGTCTATGTCAGGGGTCAATGTCACTTAGTTCCTTTGGCAGCCATTAAACACACGCTGCAAACTTGTCCACTATTGATCGACAATCTCAAAGTATCTATTATGGGGGAATAAAAAGTGGTTTTCACATCTTTCTAAAACAGATAACTCAAAAGGGCCAAGGGGTCAAGCCCTGTGATATATTGTTATTCTGTTGTATCGAAAGCCGAGCCCGGCATGGTGAGAAGTGAGAGCCCGACTGTATTATATAATGTCTTCAACCAACCAGAGTCATACACCAAGACTGGGTCCATCACACCGGATAGATGGACAGATATGACTGTATGAGAGGTAAATAGATAGATAGATAGATAGATAGATAGATAGATAGAGATAGATAGATAGATAGATAGATAGATAGATAGATAGATAGATAGATAATGAGTAGATAGATACTGAATGGATAGATAGATAGATAAATGGGGTTAAACAGAATGCAAAACAGACAGAAAAAAAGATCAATGCAACAATAGTAAGAACGAGATTGAATGAATAGATAGATATTGAATTGATAGACAGAAAGAAAGCAAAATAAAAAAGAGATTCTGAACAGGTAAGTAGAATTAGCGATAGATGGATAGATAGATAGATAGATAGATAGATAGATAGATAGATAGATAGATAGATAGATAGATAGATAGATAGATAGATAGATAGATAGATGGGGTTAAACAGAAAGCAAGACAGACAGAAGAAACAAACACAACAATAGTAAGAACGAGATTGAATGAATAGATAGATATTGAATTGATAGACAGATTTGGATAGACAGAAAGAAAGATAAAAAAGAGATTCTGAACAGGTAAATATAATTATAGATAGATAGATAGATAGATAATAGATAGATAGATAAATATTGAATGAATAAATAGATAGATATTACTGAATGCTGGATAAATAGATAAATAAATAAATAAATAGATAATGGATAAATACTGAATGGATAGACAGAAAAAAAGATCGATACGGTGATATTAAATAGGTTGGTAGATTTAATGAGAGCGAGAAAGAGACTGAATGAGTAGATAAATTTGGATAGACAAAAAAGAAAGATAGATGGAGATATTGAATAAGTATGTAGATTTAGTGGTAGATAGATAGATATAGATCTTGGATGGATAGATAGATAGATAGATAGATAGATAGATAGATAGTTGATAGATAGATAGATAGATAGATAGATAGATAGTTGATAGATAGATAATTGATGGATAGATAGATAATTGATGGATAGATAGATAATTGATGGACAGATAGATAATAGATAGATAGATAGATAGATAGATAGATAGATAGATAGATAGATAGATAGATAGATAATAGATAGATAAATAGATAGATAGATAGATAGATAGTTGATAGATAGATAATTGATGGATAGATAGATAATTGATGGATAGATAGATAATTGATGGACAGATAGATAATAGATAGATAGATAGATAGATAGATAGATAGATAGATAGATAGATAGATAGATAGATAATTGATGGATGGATAATTTATAGACAGTAATAGATAGAATAGTATTGAATGGATAGGTATATTGAGATGGAAGGAGAGATACTGGATCGAGTCAATAGATAGATATTCAATCTTTTTTTGTATGTTGTTTTTTCTACCCTGCATTACAACAAAAACAATCATTTTCAGTATTCTGTTGTAGAAATAGAATTGTTGTCTATGTTTCGTAGGAATGATGAAGAGATCATTTGCTGTTGGGAAAGGTGAAGCGATGAGAGTGATTACAGAGCGGAATAGTTTGCTGAGTCTGCAGCCTCGGAGCTCGTCCCAGGTGAGGGCCCTTTCATCCTCCTGTCCATACTTTGTACATTGTCCCCCCACACAGCGCTCTGTGGGGCCCCCTGCTGTTCGGCACCATTGACACCACATTTCTCTGTGCTGATCTTATGGCTCCCTGTGAAGAGGCCAAGATAAATCACGGCTGTGTCCAGACCGGCTCTGGAGGGCACAGGCCCGTCTCCTCCAGGTAACCCACCTCCCACCGTCAACATTTTAATTAATTCCAACACTAACGCACAAATGAGACTTAATCACCGCACTGTGTGCCTCTCTGAATTAGCAAGTTTGTTCATTAGAACTTTCCAGGCTTCGCTGAAATTGAATGTCATGCCTGTTTTTTTGTAATAAATGGATTGGAAAACGCCTAAAGGCTCGCTGACCGGACTGCTGAAAGGAGTGGGGTGCCGTTTTACTGCAGGGTAAAATAATATGTCAATGATAACCTGGCTGCCTGGAAGGGTAAGAAGTAATATTGGGATAGCTGTGAGCGGACGGGACAATTTTTAGTCATTTTACAAAACGTGACTAAAATACGCGTCATCCCTCCCATGTTTATTATTATTAACCGCCATTCTGCAGCAGCTGGAGTAAAGAGGGCACTGAAGGAATAGGATAGATCATGTGATCTCATACTAAATTCTAATAACCCAGTGAAAAGAGCAATAATGGGCAGTGACCCAGAGAACTAACGAGAAAATGGTGGAAGGGTTAGAACCTCTGTAAGGTTTCCATTGCTGTCTGGGATTCTGTCTCTTCTCTTCTAGTACTACAGAGATGACACAGTCCTATAAATCCTGGTGTCTGTGCAGTCTTTAGCTGTATTCACAAATGTCTGGCACAGATCAGCCCCTGCTACTGTCCATAGGGGTGTGCAGCCTATTGCATTAAGGTATGTACCCCAAAGCTCAAACACATTTGAGTTTACTATGCTTCAGTTATGAATGAACACAGTGAGTGACTGGTACCAATCACTCACTGTTCAGTCAGAAAAGGAAGGGGCAGCCAGTAAATGGCTTATTTACCAGTCCCCCCCCCATTCTCCTTCCTGAAACATCCCCCCAGTGTGCCTGCAGCAGCAGCCAATGGGAGAGAAGACACAGAGGGGACAAAGGGGCCCAGGCAGCAGGGGGAAACTCCAACACATGAGAGAGAGAGAGAGGGGTCACTCCATATATACCGGGAGAGAGAGGGGGGTCACCCCATATATACAGACAGAGAGAGAGGGGGGTCACCCCATATATACTGGGACCCCATATATTCCGGGTAGAGAGAGAGAGGGTCACCCCATATATACCGGGAGAGAGAGGGGGGTCACCCCGTATATACAGAGAGAGAGAGGGAGTCACCCCATATATACCGGGAGAGAGAGAGGGGGGTCACCCCGTATATATCGGGAGAGAGAGGGGGGTCACCCCATATATACCGAGAGAGAGAGAGGGGGGGGTCCAGCACCTCGTGCACATGCCTATGCTACAGTCTCTCAGTTTGTGCCCAGCTACCAAGTTACAATGTTCAGTTTGATGACTGGGTCAGAGGAGACTGAGAAAATGCCTCCTCCTGCCTGCAGTAGACTGATGACATCATCTCAGCCTAGGCTTTTCTCTCCAAAAACACAATCTCTAACCCATCTAACCAACCAGTACTAAACCTAACCTAACCCTTACCTAAGCCCTAACACTAACCCCTACAATTCTTTAATTACCTAGAGCTACGAGCACCAGAAGCACGCCTTCCTGCAGTAAGATGTGCTACAAAATCCCTTTCTTTTTTTTTTATAATTGTGGTTCCACCAAAAATTTTCTATAGGATTGCCAGTTGGAGAGGCACCTGTAATCCCCCTGCTCTTGACAATATTTTCTTGTGTGGAACAAAATCTTAGAACAGCGGTCTTCAGAAGCCCCATTATGCACAGGAACATGGTTCAATGACTCCAGGTTTGCTCTCGCTAGTGTACTGCCCAGTGGGTCACAGGCCTTGTTGTAAGGGGGTGTTAGAGAAGTTCCTAGTTTGGCCACTAGGTGGTGCCCTTCCCCACATTACAAATGGTTATTGGAGAGTGAGTTAATCCGAGGGAAGTTTGGAGAAGAGAGGAGATAGTCGTGTAGCTGGCTTCTGTGGGACTAGGTGGCGCCCTCTTGAAAGGTAGAGTAATGCTGCAAACAACTGGCATTTCCCCAGCTGAGAAAATGCCTAGGAGTCCTAATGTCCTAGAAGGACCTAAAAAGGGGACAGGACTAAAGATGCTCGCCCTGCAGTAAGGTACTGAATATGGAAGACGTTGTATGCCTTGTAGTTTCCTAGTTAAGCACAGAAAACCAAATGGACTTGTCTGATTTCAGAGGTGGGCTATCCAGACCGGTAGGAGGAAGCAGGAAGAAGTGTTATGTTAAGGTACGGTGCGGGTTGTGGAGAACTAGTTACCTTTTTGCTCCCTCAGGAAGCAGAGTCCAAACTAACATTGATATTGGCCAAGAGGCCTGTTAGTGGTGCTGAAGAATGCAACATTAGACCAGTGTTTAGTTGGCCCACACTGTAGCCAGGTGGGACAAGGTCAAAAGAGCCAAAGCAGACACCCTACCCATGTGTGGTTCCCAGAGATGCAATGTTTTGCCAACATTTTCTTGGTCCTACCTGCTCTGTAGCTAGGTGGAACAGGGTCAAAAGGGCCAAAGCAGGCCCCCCTCATCCATGTGTTATGAACTACTTCAGCAGCATAGGTTGCAGATCCTCAGTAAGTGGGGGTCAGGCTAATGTAGAAATTGGGTAAGGGGCCTGTTAGTGGTAAGCAGAGATGCAACATTGTACCATAGTTTTCTTGGCCTACACTGTAGCCAAGTGGGACAAGGTCAAAATGGACAAAGCTGGCCCCCCACCAATGTGTGCTACCTGCGGATGCAACATTGTACCAACTTTTTCTTGGTCTTACCTACACTGTAGCCAGGTGGGACAAGGTCAAAAGGGCCAAAGGGGGCCCCCACCCATGTAGGGTATCCAGAGATGCAACACTGTACCAACTGTTTCTTGGCCTTGCCTACACTGTATCCAGGTGGAACAAGGTCAAAATGGCCAAAGCAGGCCCCCCACCCATGTGTGATACCCACAGATGCAACGTTGTACCAACTTTTTCTTGGTCTTGCCTACACTGTAGGCAGGTGGGACAATGTCAAATGGGCCAAAGGGGGCCCCCACCCATGTGTGGTATCCAGAAATGCAACACTGTACCAACTGTTTCTTTGCCTTGCTTACACTGAATCCAGGTGGGACAAGGTCAAAAAGGACCAAAGTGGCCCCCCCCACCCATATGTGGTACCCAGGGATGCAATGTTGTACCAAAGTTTTCTTGGCCCTACCTACACTGTATCCAGGTGAGACCAGGTCAAAAGGGCCAAAGCAGGCCCCCCATCCATGTGTGGTACACAGGGACGTAATGTTGTTCCAACCTTTTATTGGCCCTGCCGACACTGTATCCAGATGGGACAAGGTCAAAAAGGACCAAAGTGGCCCCCCACCCATGTGTGGTACCCAGGGATGCAATGTTGTACCAAAGTTTTTTTGGCCCTGCCTACACTGTATCCAGGTAGGACAAGGTCAAAAGGGCCAAATCAGGCCCCCCATCCATGTGTGGTACACAGGGATGTAATGTTGTTCCAATTTTTTTCTTGGCCTTGCCTACACTGTATCTAGGTGGGACAAGGTCAAAAAGGACCAAAGAGGGAAGTTTGGAGAAGAGGAGAGATAGTCATGTAGCTGGCTTCTGTGGGACTAGGTGGCACCCTCTTGAAAGGTAGAGTAATGCTGCAAACAACTGGCATTTCCCCGGCAAAAAGGACCAAAGTGGGCCCCCACCCATGTGTGGTACCCAAGGATGCAATGGTGTACCAAAGTATTCTTAGCCCTGCCTACACTGTATCCAGGTAGGACAAGGTCAAAATGGCCAAAGCAGGCCCCCCATCCATGTGTGGTACACAGGGATGTAATGTTGTTCCAACCTATTCTTGGCCCTGCCTACACTGTATCCAGGTGGGACAAAGTCAATAGGGCCATGCGATATAAACTACTTTAACAGCGTAGGTTGCCGATCCTGTGCTTTGTGTGCCCCCCTCCCACTGAAGTGCCCAAGGCAGCTACCTCTTCTGCCGGTAGCATCAACCATTGTCACCGTTTTGCCATCACTCAACACCTTACATTTTGCCAGATCATAAATGAACCTCACCACACAACACGACCACAAACAGTCAATAAACTTTGCCTTCATCAGTGTATCAATTTTGCGTTTTCCCTTTTCAGCCGTATGACGGTTCGATAGCATCTTTAGCCGCTGTCATTATGAAAATCGATGTAGTAAAAACTTAGGTACACAGTTTTGTCTAATAATTGTCAGGAGCTTAATATGGAATTTTCGCGCCCGACTCCCTTAATATATTAAACCGGCAGCGGGCATAATCTTTGCTTTTTAATTAACTTCATTCAATACCAAAACACTCCGCCACGGCGCGGGCCTAATGAAAGTCAAACAAACAGACAGCGGTCAGAAAATACATAATTATATTTTATTTATTGGGGCTCGCCGTCGGGATAAAGCGTGGAATTTCATTTCTACGAATGTAATTGAGCATTGTTGAAACTGTTTTCTTTGTAATAAACCCCATTCCTTCGCTTGAATTGATAATACAATTAAACTGTTGTTAATGAGCGTCGTATATCACCGGCCGCTTCCTACTTGTGGGGAGGAAAAAAAAAAATAAAAAAATAAAAAAAGCCGCTTGATTAAAACATGAAAATTATTCAGGTTCGGGCTGATCTATACGATGAACTGTTTTTTTGGGGCTATTAATTGAAATAGCACGCTATTAAATCAAAGATAGAACGTGCAAAATGTTTCCGTAATAAAGAAAATAGAATTCTTGTCAACTAGTAGAGAAATGCGGAATCTTTTTTTATCAAAACGCGTTGGATTTTTTTATCATGGGGGTCAACTTGGGGATGAGTGGAAATATTTTGGGGAAATTGAAGAGCGCGCTTTGATTTGCTCCTCACTTGCTATTGGTTGGTTACTCTGTTGCATGGCTTGCCGGCAATGCGCTACTTGAATTTTGTGAATAACTAGGAAGCAGACAATTGGGGTGAACTGAGTGACTTCAGCAAAATTTACTTTGCCACGAAAATACCAATTTCAGCGTCGGTGAATGTGCAACAACTCAATTTCACTCACAGGGGCGGACTGACAACTCATGGGGCCCCCGGGAAATAGGGGATCATTGGGCCCCTGTGTCCTTGCCCACACTCAAACCACATCCAAAAAATCCTATGAAAGGTACCAGGGGCATCTCATAGGGCCCCCTACTGACCCCAGGCCCTCGGACAGTGCCCGAGTTTCCAAATGTTCAGTCCGCCCGTGTTCACTCATTTAGCTCCTTGGGCAAAAATTTGCTTGAAAAGAAATCTAGTCTTTTTTTTTTTTTAATTTCAATGTAGTTTATTTTATCTCTTTGTAGTTGTTTTACTTTTGTATGCCTTTATTGCTTTATTGCTGTAAAAAAAATAAAATAAAGTATTGCAATGAATAGGTAATCAATTTTTGGGAGTGAGTTAAGCAAAATTTGCCACAAAAATACCAAACACCCCCACTATAATGTACAGCGATGAGCAAACCTTTTGGCGCTATATAAATACTGTATAATAATAATAATAATTTCACCGACCGTGAAAGCGCAAAAACTCAATTTCACTCATTTAGCTTCTTGGGCAAAAATTTGCTTGAAAAGATATCTAGTTTTTTTTTTAATTATTTAATGTAGTTTAGTTTATCTCTTTGTAGTTGCTTTACTTTTGTATGCATTTATTGCTTTATTGCTGTAAAAAAATAAAAATAAAATAAAGTATTGCAATGAATAGGTAATCAATTTTTGGGAGTGAGTTCAGCAAAATTTGCCTCAAAAATATCAATCGGTGAAAGTGCAAAAACTCAATTTCACTCATTTAGCTCCTTGGGCAAAAATTTGCTTGAAAAGAAATCTAGTTTTTTGGGTTTTTTTTATTTAATGTAGTTTAGTTTATCTCTTTGTAGTTGTTTTACTTTTGTATGCATTTATTGCTGTAAAAAAAATAAAATAAAGTATTGCAATGAATAGGTAATCAATTTTTGGGAGTGACTTAGGCAAAATTTGCCTCGAAAATACCAATTTCACCGTCGGTGAAAGCGCAAAAACTCAATTTCACTCATTTAGCTCCTTGGGCAAAAATTAGCTTGAAAAGAAAATCTAGTCTATTTTTTTTTTATTTAATGTAGTTTAGTTTATCTCTTTGTAGTTGCTTTACTTTTGTATACATTTATTGCTTTATTGCTGTAAAAATAAATAAAGTATTGCAATGAACAGGTAACCAATTTTTGGGAGTGAGTTATGCAAAATTTGCCTCGAAAATACCAATTTCACCGTCGGTGAAAGCGCAAAAACTCAATTTCACTTATTTAGCCCCTTGGGCAAAAATTTGCTTGAGAAGAAATCTAGTTTTTTCTTTTATTATTTAATGTAGTTTAGTTTATCTCTTTGTAGTTGCTTTACTTTTGTATGCATTTATTGCTTTATTGCTGTAAAAAAAATAAAAATAAAATAAAGTATTGCAATGAATAGGTAATCAATTTTTGGGAGTGAGTTCAGCAAAATTTGCCTCGAAAATATCAATTTCACCGTCCGTGAAAGTGCAAAAACTCAATTTCACTCATTTAGCTCCTTGGGCAAAAATTTGCTTGAAAAGAAATCTAGTTTTTTTTTTTTTATTTAATGTAGTTTAGTTTATCTCTTTGTAGTTGTTTTACTTTTGTATGCATTTATTGCTGTAAAAAAAATAAAATAAAGTATTGCAATGAATAGGTAATCAATTTTTGGGAGTGAGTTAAGCAAAATTTGCCTCGAAAATACCAATTTCACCGTCGGTGACAGCGCAAAAACTCAATTTCACTCATTTAGCTCCTTGGGCAAAAATGTGCTTGAAAAGAAATCTAGTCTATTTTTTTTATTTAATGTAGTTTATCTCTTTGTAGTTGATTTACTTTTGTATACATTTATTGCTTTATTGCTGTAAAAATAAATAAATAAGTAAAGTATTGCAATAACCAATTTAGCCCCTAGGGCAAAAATTTGCTTGAAAAGAAATTTAGTTTTTTTTTTTAATTTAATGTAGTTTAGTTTATCTATTTGTAGTTGCTTTACTTTCGTATGCATTTATTGCTTTATTGCTGTATAAAAAATAAAATAAAATAAAGTATTGCAATGAATAGGTAACCAATTTTTGGGAGTTCAGCAAAATTTGCCTCGAAAATACCAATTTCACCGTCGGTGAAGGCACAAACATTTAGCTCCTTGGGCAAAAATTTGCTTGAGAAGAAATCTAGTCTATTTTTTTTTAATTTAATGTAGTTTAGTTTATCTCTGTAGTTGTTTTACTTTTGTATGCATTTATTGCTGTAAAAAAAATAAAATAAAGTATTGCAATGAATAGGTAATCTATTTTTGGGAGTGAGTTAAGCAAAATTTGCCTCGAAAATACCAATTTCACCGTCGGTGAAAGTGTAAAAGCTCAACTTCTCTCATTTACCTGCAAAGGCAAAATTTGCTTGAAAAAAAAGCTACTTATTTTTGGAGCCTTTTTTTTTTGTTTTCTTGGTAGGTATTTTTTTTATTTATTTATTTTTGAGTGTAGTTTAATTTATTTCTTTGTATTTATTTGTTACGTTTCTTTATATGCATTTGATTGTTATCTGTGTATTGTTCCTTTTTTATTGCTGTAAAAAAAAATTTAAATATTGCACCAAATAAGTGCCTATTTTTTGCTACAAAAACCGCAGAAGTGATTTAAGGCCCACTATACCCCCCCCCCCCAAAAAAAAAAACAAAACAAAAAAAACTTTTTTTTCTTAATTTTATTTTAATTTTTCCTTCAACCTTGACTCCAAAACATTTTGTTAAATTGCAAAATGTTACCAAAATATTTGAATTTTTGGGAAAAAAAACTCACCAGTAGTAACTTTAATCTCCCAGGACTGGGGTGAAGGAGGGCAGATCTTAAGATCATGCTCACCTAACCATAATCTTTTTTTTTTAATAGAATGGAGAAAGTTATTGGAAGGAGAGCAGCCATAACAGTCTACTGAAAATTATATGTAAAAAAATGTGTGAAAAGACCCACAAAACGGTCTTTTCACAATTTTTTTTTTTACATATAATTTAATTTATTTAAAAATAGCAGCTCTAATTGAATCATCTATTGGGATTTCTACATTCATGATGCGCGATGTTATAGGCTCTGGGATATATTGATCGGTGTATCGTTATTATCCTTTTGCCTATATATCTCACATTTACAGTCTACTGAAAATGTTGTTTTTGATTTTGCCAAGCCTGACCCGTGATCATGACAATACCATTAGATCACCAATAACGTCCTGATAATTGGCCAGTATACCTTGTTTTTTTTTTATTTTGCCTGTGTTTCCACTGGCCAAATTTCCCATCGTGACCTGTCCAGATTAATTCCAATTGTCCCATTTTTACTGAAAAATAAAAAACAAGAGAGTAGATAAAAACTGTAGGCCAAATTTCCCATCATGACCTGTCCAGATTAATTCCTATTGTCCCATTTTTCCTGAAAAATAAAAAACAAGAGAGTAGATAAAAACTGTGGGCCAAATTTCCCATCGTGACCTGTCCAGATTAATTCCAATTGTCCCATTTTTCCTGAAAAATAAAAAACAAGAGAGTAGATAAAAACTGTGGGCCAAATTTCCCATCATGACCTGTCCAGATTAATTCCAATTGTACCATTTTTTCCTGAAAAATCAAAAACAAGAGAGTAGATAAAAACTGTGGGCCAAATTTCCCATCATGACCTGTCCAGATTAATTCCAATTGTCCCATTTTTCCTGAAAAATAAAAAACAAGAGAGTAGATAAAAACTGTGGGCCAAATTTCCCATCATGACCTGTTCAGATTAATTCCAATTGTACCATTTTTTCCTGAAAAATCAAAAACAAGAGAGTAGATAAAAACTGTGGGCCAAATTTCCCATCATGACCTGTCCAGATTCATTCCAATTGTCCCATTTTTTCCTGAAAAATCAAAAACAAGAGAGTAGATGAAAACCGTGGGCCAAATTTCCCATCCTGACCTGTCCAGATTAATTCCAGTTGTCCCATTTTTCCTGAAAAATCAAAAACAAGAGTAGATAAAAACTGTGGGCCAAATTTCCCATCATGACCTGTCCAGATTAATTCCAATTGTCCCATTTTTCCTGAAAAATCAAAAACAAGAGAGTAGATAAAAACTGTGGGCCAAATTTCCCATCATGACCTGTCCAGATTCATTCCAGTTGTCCCATTTTTTCCTGAAAAATCAAAAACAAGAAAGTAGATAAAAACTGTGGGCCAAATTTCCCATCGTGACCTGTCCAGATTAATTCCAATTGTCCCATTTTTCCTGAAAAATCAAAAACAAGAGAGTAGATAAAAACTGTGGGCCAAATTTCCCATCATGACCTGTCCAGATTCATTCCAATTGTTCTCTTTTTCCTGAAAAATCAAAAACAAGAGAGTAGATAAAAACTGTGGGCCAAATTTCCCATCATGACCTGTCCAGATTCATTCCAGTTGTCCCATTTTTTCCTGAAAAATCAAAAACAAGAAAGTAGATAAAAATTGTGGGCCAAATTTCACGATCATGGGAAAGACTGCTGACCTGACAGTTGTGCAGAAAACCATCATTGACACCCTCCATAAGGAGGGAAAGACTCAAAAGGTAATTGCAAAAGAAGTTGGATGTTCCCAAAGTGCTGTATCAAAGCACATTATTAGAAAGTTATGTGGAAGGGAAAAGTGTGGAAGAAAAAGGTGCACAAGCAAAAAAACTGGCACCCCAGTGACACCAATATAGTGATCAGTGCTAAAAAAAAAAAGCACTGACACTGTACTAATGGCACTGGGCAGGAAGGGGTTAATGTGAGGGACGATCAAAGGGTTAACTGTGTGCTGGGAGTGTTTTACTAGGGGCAGGGGATGTTCTTCACTGTTAGCACACTGATCGGGATGGCTGTACTGTGCACAGCCATCCCGAGCAGTGTGCTCAAGCTAACGGAAAGGAAGATTGTAAACAAAACAGTCCTCCTCCCTGTCGGAGATGCTTGGTAATCACCGGGCGCCGGATGGTAATTACCGACCGGGACCCGCTGATTGACATCCGAGGCCGCGAATGGCAGCATGGGTAGGGCACGCCCCCTATCCGGAAATGCAAAATCACGTATATATACGTGATTCTGCGCAAGGTGCCGCCCTGTAGCAGTATATCTGCTATAGAGCGGTCCTTAAGCAGTTAAACAGGACTTTTGCTATAACCTTTAATTACAAACACTGTGCTTAATCATTCTTCTCGTGAAGGAGAGAGACACCAAGTTTCTCAAAATTGTAGCCAGAATCCTGGTGAAGAAGACGAAATCTGTATTGTTTTGCTGGAAAAATGACATTCAGGAGCTTTTCTGCGTTTTTTTCAGCAGCCCCTGAACTCTCCCTAATGTTTTCCTCTGTGTCCATGTACACATCGTCATTTACAGTCATTTATTTGAACGCACCAAACAAGCATTCAGGAGTAGATTTTACCGACGTTTCAAATGCTAAATGCTTGTAAATGCGTGTAAACGCGGTTAACCGCGTTTATAAGCGTTTGCGTTTAGAAGTGTTTTTTAACTGTTCCATGTCCAGATGCTGTCCAGAGTCTTTGTTCATCATCAGAAATGCATGCAAAGCGTTTTCCATGTATTCAAATGAACCCGGTACACCAGCGCAGTCAGTTACAGGTATTCAAATGGACCCGGTACACCAGCGCAGTCAGGTCCAGGTATTCAAATGAAACCGATACACCAGCGCAGTCAGGTCCAGGTATTCAAATGAACCCGGTACACCAGCGCAGTCAGGTCCAGGTATTCAAATGGACCCGGTACACCAGCGCAGTCAGTTCCAGGTCTTCAAATGGACCCGGTACACCAGCGCAGTCAGTTCCAGGTCTTCAAATGGACCCGGTACACCAGCGCAGTCAGTTCCAGGTCTTCAAATGGACCCAGTACACCAGCGCAGTCAGTTCCAGGTCTTCAAATGGACCCGGTACACCAGCGCAGTCAGTTCCAGGTCTTCAAATGGACCCGGTACACCAGCGCAGTCAGTTCCAGGTCTTCAAATGGACCCGGTACACCAGCGCAGTCAGTTCCAGGTCTTCAAATGGACCCGGTACACCAGCGCAGTCAGTTCCAGGTCTTCAAATGGACCCGGTACACCAGCGCAGTCAGTTCCAGGTTTCCCGTGAAGGAAAAAATGGTAGAACGCGCCGCAGTATGCTCATGATGGGACAAGGGACGGACTGACCATTTGGAAACTCGGGCACAGCACGAGGGCCCGGGGTCAGTAGGGGGCCCCATGAGATGCCCCTGGTACCTTTTTCATAGGCTTTTTTGAGTTTGGGCAAGGACACAGGGGCCCCATGATCCCCTATTGCCCGGGGGCCCCATGAGTTGTCAGTCCGCCCCTGGATGGGATCGATAGTAAATACAACCAGAAAAGACAGGTAATCTCCACAGTAAAGTAAAACATTTCACCCGCCCCGGTCTATAACTGGATTATGAAGCAAGGAACACGTGAACCGGGCAACGCATGTCAATAAAAAAGGAAAATTTAAAAAACAAAAAGGGTTCAAAAATGAACTTGCCAGCCAACTTGCCAACAACCAAATTAACCTGTCTAACAGTATGCGTTAAAAACAGGGGTTTAGTTAGCACACATTTGCAAATACATATGTAAGCCACAGAGCCACGTCACGGCACCCTGGTGTTCTGTGGTCCTAACCAGGGGCGGACTGACCATTTGGAAACTCGGGCACTGCCCAAGGGCCTGGGGTCAGTAGGGGGCCCCATGAGATGCCCCTGGTACCTTTTTCATAGGCTTTTTTGAGTTTGGGCAAGGACACAGGGGCCCCATGATCCCCTATTGCCCGGGGGCCCCATGAGTTGTCAGTTCACCATTGGTCCTAACTCTACAAATTTGAGAGCCCCCATAGTAGAGGCACATGCATTTAAAGGATAGATCAAGGGCAGGTGAACATCAGGGAGCCCACCCCTCTTAAAGGTACAGGAGTGCAAAGGACACCCAGCATGTAGCACAATGGCAGCCATGGTGCCCAGTGCACCCCCTCACCTTAATGTCAACAGTAAAGTAAAACATGGCACCCGCCCCGGTCTATAACTGGCTTATGAAGCAAGGACTACGTGAAGCGGGCAACGCATGTCAATAAAAAAAGGAAAATAAAAAAAAAAGGGTTCAAAAATCAACTCGCCAGCCAGCATGCTAACAACATCTCAATCTCATCTCAACACATACTGCTCTCTCTGCTTCTGCTCTCTCTATTCCTCTCAAAATGTCTGAAATAGTTCTTTTTTTACTATTTTTCAGTGCATTCTGGGCATTTGGGAAGGTCTCCTGAGGTTATCTTTTAAAAACGCTTCTAAAACGCTCATAAACGCGGCTAAACTGACGTTTTTTAACCTATGTTTTCCAGCAGTCAGTTTCCATCGTTCAGAAGAGCTTCCCCGTGTACATGAGCCCTTAACCTCCTTAGCGGTATTCCCGAGTGTAGCTCGGGGTAAAATTTGAGTACCAAGAGCGGTAACCCCGAGCTACACTCGGGCTTACCATGCGGCGTTGCTCTGGGGGTCCCTGCAGCACTTACCTTGTCCTTCGCTCCCACAATGTGTCCCCTGCAGCGTCCCCGGCCATCTCCTCCGGCCGATGCCGGCATCCGGCTTCTGTGTTCCGGCCCCTGTGACGTCGGGACGTACGGGCGGCAAATTTAAAATTTTTTAAAAATGTCATTTTTTTTAAAATGATTATTACATAGTAAAACATTGCTGTTTCAACCCATTTCACATACATTTTGTCCCGAGTGCTTTGTCCGGCGCCCTGCCTGCATTTTTACTGTTCTTTCTGCCTGGAAACTGAGAAACGTCCATGGCGTCCAAAAAGCGTCCCTTTAGGTCAAAAGCGGTTTTAGATCGGCTAGAGAACAGCGATAGTAAATCAGAACCACTTGCAGAATTGAGTGATAATGATTCGTGGGGGAAATTCCTCATCAGACACTGAGAACAATTTTGCGACTTTGCTCAGCGATGTGCGAATTTGCCTCTGTATTTCAAATTTCAGTGTTTTTGGTTTGATTATATTATTGAATTAAATTTATTATTATTATATTATTATTTTTTATGATTATTTATTAAATTATAATTTATGATTTCGTGTTTCAAGTTTTATCATATCCGGGATCATTACTAGACTCTTGTTCGGACAGATTTCAGTGAGTTATTCCTAAAAATTACAGCCTACAATAAAAAACTACATATTTCCATGCGAAAAAATGGTACCGCTTTCAGCACAAAAAATCGGAAATAATCAGACCGCCGAGGAGGTTAATGTTTGCCTCCTTTTTTTTTCTTTGAAGGTTGTAGGTGGCATTTTCGCATTGCCATTGTCTAAAAACATAGAAAATGATGTTCAATAATTGTAAAACATTTATCAATATACTGAAACCATAAATAACAGGGAAACAGTATATTTCTTACAGGACGCATGACCCTTGCGCATTTATAAAAAAAAAAAAGTGGCTTGCACTTGCCTGACGATTGCGCATAATTGCGCGGACATGAAGTCGCACGATCCCGTGACTGTTTAATAACAATTGCCTGCCTGCGTACAACCTAAATGTTGCCCTTTTACATTTTGAAAGGACTCTGTTTATCTCTATGCCGGCATTGTTTGTTTCCTCTTCTCTCATTACTCGGATCCTCAATTATCCGCTGATTTAGCCGATGATGTCACCGTGAATAATAAAGCAGCAGTTTAACCGTCCGTTTTACTGATCGCTAACTGCCGCGCGATAAAATGGACTTTTACATGAAAGTTTAAGCCGCAGAACCCCCAATCATAAATTACTCCCGGACACACACAGAATCCACGCCGCTCTCGCTGCTATTATGTGAAAGTAAATGTTTCCGTAATCCTAATAGATGTGACCCCCCCCCCCACCGCTATCAGCAAATGTAGGATCTCCGGACCCTTCTTACAGTCTGTGCTCAGTGTAACTGGAGGAATAAACCCCAGAAGAGACCGGGACTTTGATATCTGCTTGTTGAATAAAACACAGAAAACGTTATTCAATGAGCTCACTGGCTCTGGTAAGGCTGCTCTGGTGGGCTTTCTCATACCCTTCTGCCTGCATGCCTGAGCTGAGGGCAGATGGATTCAAGAAAGTAAATGCTACATGAACCATCTGCCTTGTTTTGTTCTTTTCTGCTTGTGTGTGACGGGAGTCACTTTGGGTGGAGGGGGCCATGGAACCCAGCTCACTTTGGAGAGGTAGGGAGACCCCTGTCTCAGCTTCCCATATCCCTATTATGTGTAAGTCACCCTGTGCCTGTTAGGGGTACAGGGTGATCTGTCCTAATAATGTGTGGGCTTTGTCTCAGACTGTGTAGACATGATTAGGAGAGGTGGGGGTTGAGGATTGCTTAATATTATGTATATTAGCTTAATGGGGGGGGGTGTCTCCAGCAGTCCTCCCTTCTGATGGGACTGCCTGCTGGTGTGAAGTTTGAATATCTGTGGGCAGGGGTGGACTGACAACTCAGGGGGTCTCCGGGCAATAGGGGATCATGGGGCCCCTGTGTCCTTGCCCACACCCAAAGCACACCCCAAAAAAGCCTATAAAAAAGGTACCAGGGGCATTTCATAGGGCCCCCTACTGACCCCGGGCCCTCGGGCAATGCCCGAGTGCTCAAATGGTCAGTCCACCCCTGTCTGTGGGTCTCTTGTTACTAAATGTAGATTGCCCCGCCCTGTACCATTATGCAGGGGGGATTGTTCTCTGAGTGTATATATCTTGTATCTGTGTTCAAATAAACTAGTCTACCTTCTGGATTACTTGAAGACTGGTGTCGTCTAGTCTTGTATGGTCGGCTGTGGTGTCTGTTGTCGGTGTTCGGATGGGGAAGCGGTAGTCTAACAGAAGTACTCAAGATGGCCACAGCTAGAAATGCTAGGGGGGTGTTTTTCAGAGGGATCCTCAACAATATAAAGCATAGAGACATGGATGGATGGGGGAGGTTTCTTAGAAAATTAAAAATGAATTAGCGTTTTGGGTTTGTGATGCTCAGATACAAAGTTACATAGTTAGTCTGGCTGAAAAAAAGAAAAAAATGTCCATCCAGTTCAACAAAAAAAAAAATTATAATCCTATATCAGTGATGGTGAACCTTTTGGAGCCTGAGTTCCCAAACTGCAACCCAAAACCCACTTATTTATCGCAGAGTGCCAACACTGCAATTACACTTGAATACTGAGAAAAACACAATAACAGCTTCCACTGACCACCAGCACAAACGGGCAAAGTTCCACTGACCACCAGCACAAAGGGGAAAAGTTCCACCGACCACCAGCACAAGGGGGCAAAGTTCCAATGACCACCAGCACAAGGGGGCAAAGTTCCAATGACCACCAGCACAAGGGGGCAAAGTTTCACTGATCACCAGCACAAGGGGCAAAGTTCCACTGACCACCAGCCTAAGGGGGCAAAGTTTCACCAACCTCCAGCGCAAGGGGGCAAAGATCCATTGACCACCAGCACAAGGGGGCAAAGTTCCACTGACTACCAGCAAAATGGGGCAAAATTCCACCGAACACCAGCACAAGGGAGCAAAGTTCCACCGACCTCCAGCACAAGGGGTCAAAGTTCCACCGACCTCCAGCACAAGGGGTCAAAGTTCCACCGACCTCCAGCACAAGGAGGCAAAGTTCCACCGACCTCCAGTACAAGGGGGCAAAGTTCCACCAACCACCAGCACAAGGGGGCAAAGTTCCACTGACCACCAGCACAAGGGGGCAAAGTTCCACTGGCCACCAGCACAAGGGGCCAAAGTTCCAATGACCACCAGCACAAGGGGGCAAAGTTCCACCGACCACTAGCACAAGGGGGCAAAGTTCCACCCACCACCAACAGAAGGGGGCAAAGTTCCACCGACCACCAGCACAAGGGGGCAAAGTTCCACCGTCCACAAGCACAAGCGCACTGCCCCGCCACGCGTAAACTCAGATGAGTCGTGGCTCGTGACATCATTGCCTGGGGCAGCTATTCCCTCCGAGCATGTGCATGGTCCCTATGTGCGCTGTTAACTGATGCTCAGCTGCTGGGCGGCTTGGCTCGTGTGCCGACAGAGATTGCTCTGCGTGCCCTCTGTGGCACGCGTGTCATGGGTTCACCACCACTGGCCTACACCCACAGTTGATCCAGAGGAAGGCAAAATAGCCCAGCAAAGGATGATCCAATGTGCTCCTGCAGGGAAAAAAATTCCTTCCTGATCCCCCGAGAGGCAATCGGATATTCTCTGGATCAACTTTCCCTATAAATGTTAGTATCCAGCTTACGGTTAGGTTCTGCTTTCATTAGTACCCACATGTAAGAAAAATATATTTTGAATATATTTAAAAAATATTCTT
Source organism: Staurois parvus (assembly GCF_062004578.1). Taxonomy (NCBI): domain Eukaryota; kingdom Metazoa; phylum Chordata; class Amphibia; order Anura; family Ranidae; genus Staurois; species Staurois parvus. The sequence continues at coordinate 427,183 of NW_028318505.1, forward strand.
CTCAAATACATTGATCTATATTTGAAATACTAGAATTTTGGCCGTATTCAATATATTTCAAAAACATATTTCAAAATATATAAAGTGTATGTTGAGATGCATTTTTTATATATTAAAAAATATATGAAGAATATTTTTAAAAATACATTTTCAAATCTTTGAAAATACATTTAATCTAAATTTTTGGAAAGAATTTACAAGCAGTTAAAGTGACTTTTTTATATGTTACAAAAAAAAGCTGAAGAAAACATTTTTTAAAAAATTATATTTTTAAATATATGCCTTTAGAAAATATAGTTGAATTTTAATTTTTTTTTATAATACATTTTAAAATATATTAGCGTAGGCCAGGGCTTGAAATGTCCACTCGCCTGCTCGCCAATGGCGAGTGGAAATTATGGTGGGGGTGAGTGTCCCCCCCTGGGCCATCTTGCTGAGCAGGCTTGGAGCTCAGGTCGGATCTGTCATTGGCACTGGGAGCTGTCAGACTGCTCAATAGCTGAGTGCAGTGAAAGCAAAGGAAGGAGTGTGTGCTGTGCTCTCTGCCTCCCCCTAGAGTGAAGTACCCGGCTCTGTGAGTGAACAACAAAGTACTGCAACTTTTTATGTGTGTGTACGTGTGTGTATCTGTACATGTGTCTGCGTGTATGTACATGTATGTGTGTGTGTACATGTGTCTGTGTGTTTGTGTGTATGTACGTACATGTGTCTGTGTGTACATGTGTCTGTGTATGTATGTACATGTGTCTGTGTGTATGTACATGTGTCTGTGCGTGTGTATTTCTGTGTATGTACATGTATCTGTGTGTATGCGTGTCTGGACGTGCCTGTGTGTGTATACATATGTCTGTGTGTGTGTTTACATGTTTCTGTATGTGTGTGTGTATGTACATGTTTCTATGTGTGTATGTGTACATGTGTCTCTGTGCCTGTGTGTACATGTTTCTGTATGTGTATGTACATGTTTCTGTGTGTGTATGTGTGTGTGTGTACATGTTTCTGTGTGTGTATGTACATGTCTGTGTGTGTACAGGTGTCTCTGTGTGTTTGTTGGTGGTGAGTAACTCTTAAGGCCTGGCTAGTAGCTCAGGACTTGAAATGTTAACTCCGTAGGCCAATATATTGTAAATATATGTCACATATGTAATTTTTTTTCTAAATATATTGTACATATATTTCTCTTCCATGTGGTAATAGCGCCGATTCCTCGGCAAGAGACGGCACGATGCAGCCGATACGGGGGACTGTGAGCGTACCTTTGTTTTGACATGCTCAGGGAATGGAAAGGTTCCCTTTAATAATCCCCTGTGAGGGCAGAGCATGGCGGGAGAGCGCCAGGCTAAGTTATGGGTGTATTTTCTCTTCTTGTTCCAGGTATAAAGAAGGAGAATCGATTAGCGGCTTATTTACTGTTACCCGGCCCGGAAACCACTACACTGTACAAACACACTTTCCCTTCCTTGGTATCTGTTGATCAAAGCCGAGCCGTATGTCACCCCGAAACACAGAGATTGCCGCTCCGGACTCCGAAGAGCAGAAAGATGGAAAGATATTCTAAAGGATCAGCCAGTCCATGTGCATGTATAGTGAACCTGTCGCAGGGTGCTGGTGGAGCCCAACTGTTCTGGTCCAATCAGGGGCAAACTGACAACTCATGGGGCCCCCAGGCAATATGGGATCATGGGGCCCCTGAGTCCTCACCCACACTCAAACTACACCCAAAAAAGCCTATGAAAGGTACTGGGGGCATCTCATGGGGCCCCTTACTGACCCTGGGCCCTCGGTCAGTGCCGAAGTGCCCAAATGGTCAGTCCGCCCCTGGGTCCAACACACCCTCTGCTGAGTCAGAGCTAGAGTCCTCCAATCAGCAGGGAGCATGAGCTATAAGGCTTCATGTACACGAGCCTACCCTGACCGCCGGCCACGGGAAATGCAAATCGTGGCAAAAACACAGTGCTGCAATTTTGCGTTTTACCGCGTTCGGCAGTCAAAACCTTCCTATCTTGAACACGATTCTTCCGCGTTCGGGAGAGGGAGGTTTAGCCTCACCCAGGCTTTTATGGAGTTGAGTTTAGGAGCTTTGGCAAAAAATAGCCAAAAGCTCCTAAATTCGAGGTTAGGCGCATACAGATGTGCGGGCGCAGATCTAAACTCGAGGTTAGGTGCTGCTCGTGTACGTGAAGCCTTAGTCCTCATGCACACGGGACGTTTTTACAGCGGCTGTTTTTGGCTTTTGGCATTTTTTCTACAGCCAGTAAACCCCCCAGCGTGTTATCCTATGTGTCCATCCCCGGCATGTTATCCTATGTGTCCATCCCCGGCATGTTATCCTATGTGTCCATCCCCGGCATGTTATCCTTTGTGTCCATCCCCGGCATGTTATCCTATGTGTCCATCCCCAGCATGTTATCCTATGTGTCCATCCCCGGCATGTTATCCTATGTGTCCATCCCCGGCATGCTATCCTTTGTGTCCATCCCCGGCATGTTCTCCTATGTGTCCATCCCCGGCATGTTATCCTATGTGTCCATCCCCGGCATGTTATCCTATGTGTGTCCATCCCCGGCGTGTTATCCTATGTGTGTCCATCCCCGGCGTGTTATCCTATGTGTGTCCATCCCCGGCATGTTATCCTATGTGTGTCCATCCCCGGCGTGTTATCCTATGTGTGTCCATCCCCGGCATGTTATCCTGTGTGTCCATCCCCAGCATGTTATCCTACGTGTCCATCCCCGGCATGTTATCCTATGTGTCTATCCCCGGCATGTTATCCTATGTGTGTCCATCCCCGGCGTGTTATCCTATGTGTCCATCCCCGGCATGTTATCCTATGTGTCCATCCCCGGCATGTTATCCTTTGTGTCCATCCCCGGCATGTTATCCTATGTGTCCATCCCCGGCATGTTATCCTATGTGTCTATCCCCGGGATGTTATCCTATGTGTGTCCATCCCCGGCATGTTATCCTATGTGTGTCCATCCCCAGCGTGTTATCCTATGTGTCCATCCCCGGCATGTTATCCTACGTGTCCATCCCCGGCATGTTATCCTACGTGTCCATCCCCGGCATGTTATCCTATGTGTCCATCCCCGGCATGTTCTCCTGTGTGTCCATCCCCGGCATGTTATCCTATGTGTCCATCCCCGGCATGTTATCCCATGTGTCCATCCCCAGCACGTTCTCCATCTTCAGTGTGGGCACCCACACTGCACATGTGCGAAAAGTGCTGCGCTTTCTGAATGGCCTCGTCATCTTCTGGGAGCTGTCACGTGTCCCACAAGGCTTTGGGGAGGGAGGGCAGGAGGACAACTTTCGTTTCCAATCGCCTAGGTGATCGCAGCGGAAGTGGGATCGGTATCTGTTAAATTTGGGTACCCGCTCCCCAAAGGTGCCAATCCTTAATAGGAAGCGGGGGACCAATGTTTAAAGCGGAACTTCCCCTTTTGGGTGGAACTCCGCTGTAAAGAGATCTCCTCTTGCCCTGCCTTCCCCCTCCCTCTTTTCCAATTGGATAAAGTTCTTTAGGGTTGTTATAATTTATTTTATACTCCGGAACAAGGGGTGGGTGGAAGGGGTGGCTACACTGGGCATTGTGGTATCATGTGAGGTGGGGGGCACCACAAGGAGATTGGGGGAGGGGATAAGATTTGTTCTAGGAGAGGAAATTTGTGGAGGTTGGGTAAAAGTGGTGATTTTGGGGGATTTGTGGGGGATGGGGGGGAAGAGAATTCGTGCTAGCAGTGGGGATTTGGGTTTATGTTAGAAAAGGTGGCATGGTAGAAGGGGGAGGGGATATGTGCTAGGATGGGAAATTTTTTTGGAGGGGTTGTGCTAGTAGGGATGATTGGGGGTATTTGTGCTGGGAGGGAAAGTTGGTTGGGGGATTTGTCCTGGGGGGGGGTGGATATGCAACTGGAGGAGGTCGAATTTAGGTAGTAAGTATGCAGATTAGTGCTCGATTTTTTTATTGGCCAATCAGTGATCACATGAATAGGAGTAAGCAAGATGTCACTTCCTGCCATCATTGCTTACTACTGTGAAGGATCACAGAGGTCACATGGTACAAGGCTATTCACAACATCCTTGTACCATGTGACAAGCTGTGACCAATCACAGCTCACTCAGTAGTTCTCAATAGCTGCAAGAATGCAGACAGAGAGAAGGAGAATTGATTGCTATGACAGCCTTTATGGGTGTAAAAGCAATCAGTGTAAAAAAAAAAAACAAATCTTCATCACCCCCCACAAGTAGTACAGTGTCACTGTACTGCTAGGGTGACAGTATGTAAAAAAAACATAAATAATAATATAAAAAAATAAAATAAAAATGTAAAAAAATTATAATTTTGGTTATAAACTAATTTGGGTTAATTTTTTTACTAAAAACTGAATACATTTTGTCCAAGATTTATGAAGAAAGATTATTTATTTGCTAAATTTTATTAGAAAAACAACTTTTTAAAAAATGTTTTTGGACTTTTTCATTTATATAGCAAAAAAAAAAAATCCCAGTGGTGAATAAATACCCCCAAAATAAAGTTTTACCGGTCTAAAAAAAAATGCAAAAAAATTAATATGGGTACAGTGTTGCATGACCGCGCAATTGTCGTTCAAAGTGTGACAGCTGAAAATTGGCCTGGACAGGAAGGGGGTAAAAGTGTCCGGACGTGAAGTGGTTAATGTGTATTTTTTTTTTTATCTGCCTGGAGCTCAGCAGGGTTTGCTGGGACTTGCAGTCCCTCCCCAGCCGCAGACTCCTAGGTTGCTCAACCTGTTCTAAACATCTCTGTACTTATTGTTTTTTTTTTGTTTGTTTTTTTTTTGATTTCTCGCCACCGCAGTTAATTTTTCTTCAGCCAGCGTTCGGTGTTTCTTTCAATCAGTGTTTTCTAATAACAGATCATTCCTTTGTGTCTAACTTTAATCTGGTCGGGGCTGACAAGCCTCATCCTTTTCAGTGAAGGGTAAGACCACTTAAAGAAAGGCCAATAAGGCAGTGCAGGGCTCAGCTGACGCGGGTGATTTGTCACGGCATGCTGCGGTGGGCAAACCAATGGATTCATCTCAAGGTAAATGGAGATGCCGAGGACTGGGACCCGGAGCTGTGATTAAGGCCCCCTTTTTGCGGTCTTGATAGATGTTGCTTGTGTTTATCTATTTGAAATGCCACTAAATCTGCGAATACGGTGGGAGAGGGGAGAGTTTCGAGGCTGGGAACATATTCCTGATTTATGCTACACAAAGAGGAACAATAAAAAGACAACGGCTATTAAGGGGAAGCTATTTTCATGAGAAAGAGTTTGCCTAAAAAAAAGCAGGTAGACCCCACCTTGTGCAGAAAATGGCTGAGCTTTGGTAAAGTGCACCTGTCGTGCGTGGGTACAAGCTGTTCAAAGTTTCCCCTGCAGGAGCAAATTGGATCATGCTTTGCTGGGGGTTTTTTTTTGCCTTCTTCTGGATCAACTGTGGGTGTAGGATTATAACTTTTTTTTTTAACTACTTCCAGTCCGGACACTTTCCCCCCCCTTCCAGTCCGGACGCTTTCACCCCCTTCCAGTCCGGACACTTTCACCCCCTTCCAGTCCGGACACTTTCGCCCCCTTCCAGTCTGCACACTTTCGCCCCCTTCCAGTCCGGTCACTTTCGCCCCCTTCCAGTCCGGACACTTTCGCCCCCTTCCAGTCTGCACACTTTCACCCCCTTCCAGTCCGGTCACTTTCGCCCCCTTCCAGTCCGGACACTTTCCCCCCCTTCCAGTCCGGACACTTTCCCCCCCTTCCAGTCCGGACACTTTCACCCCCTTCCAGTCCGGACACTTTCACCCCCTTCCAGTCCAGACACTTTCACCCCCCTTCCAGTCCGGACACTTTCCGCCCCTTCCAGTCCGAACACTTTCACCCCCTTCCAGTCCGGACACTTTCCCCCCCTTCCAGTCCGGACACTTTCCCCCCCTTCCAGTCCGGACACTTTCCCCCCCTTCCAGTCCGAACACTTTCACCCCCTTCCAGTCCGGACACTTTCCCCCCCTTCCAGTCCGAACACTTTCACCCCCTTCCAGTCCGGACACTTTCCCCCCCTTCCAGTCCGGACACTTTCACCCCCTTCCAGTCCGGACACTTTCCCCCCCTTCCAGTCCAAACACTTTCACCCCCTTCCAGTCCGGACACTTTCACCCCCTTCCAGTCCGGACACTTTCACCCCCTTCCAGTCCGGACACTTTCACCCCCTTCCAGTCCGGTCGCTTTCACCCCCTTCCAGTCCGGACGCTTTCACCCCCTTCCAGTCCGGACACTTCCCCCCCCTTCCAGTCCGTACACTTTCCCCCCCTTCCAGTCCGGACACTTTCACCCCCTTCCAGTCCGGACACTTTCCCCCCCTTCCAGTCCGGACACTTTCACCCCCTTCCAGTCCGGACACTTTCACCCCCTTCGTGCCCAAGCCAATTTTCAGCTTTCAGCGCTATCACACTTTGAATGACAATTGCGCGGTCATGCAACAGTGTACTCATATGAATTTTTTAGCATTTTTTTGAGACAGATAAAGCTTTATTTTGGTGGTATTTATTCACCGCTGGGATTTTAATTTTTTTTTGCTATGTAAATGAAAAGTCCAAATATTTTGAAAAAGAGTGTTTTTCTTATAAAATTTTGCAATTAAATAATATTTCATCATAAATCTTGGGCAAAATGTATTCCATTATCTTTTTAGTAAAAACAAAATAACCCAAATTAGTTTATAACCAGAAATTATAATTTTTAAACTTTTTTTTTAAATTTTTTTATTTATGGTTTTTTTGGGGTTTTTTTACATACTGTCACCCTAGCAGTACAGTGTCACCATGGTGACACTGTACTACTTGTGGGGGCGATGAATATTTTTTTTTTTACACTGATTGCTTTTACACCCATAAAGGCTGTAAAAGCAATCATTTCTCCTTCTCTCTGGCTGCATTCTTGCTGTGATTGGTCACATTGGTGAGCTGTGATTGGTCACAGCTTGTCACATGGTACAAGGCTGTTGTGAATAGCCCTATACCATGTGACCTCTGTGATCATTCACAGATTTCACACATAGTAAGCAATGATGTCACAAGTGACATCTTTCTTACTACTCTGCATGTGATCACTGATTGGCCAATCAGTGATCACATGATCGGGACCTCGCACAGAGGTCCCGTACGACGATCGGTGTTCCACTGTGTCCGCAGGACACAGCAGGCACCGGATCGTGGTGCTGCGCTCTCCCAGGGAGCGCGCACTAGCAGGGGGCAGGGAGGCTGTTCATAAATGGCCACCCGACCCTGCACTGCCACCGTCCGGCCGTTTATATACAACGGCCAGACGGGAAGTGGTTAATGGTTGAACTGGAGGGACTTTTGTCTTTTTTCAGCCAGACCAGGGGCAGACTGACAACTCATGGGGCCCCCGGGCAATAGGGGATCATGGGGCCCCTGTGTCCTTGCCCAAACTCAAAAAAGCCTATGAAAAAGGTACCAGGGGCATCTCATGGGGCCCCCTACTGACCCCGGGCCCTCGGGCAGTGCCCGAGTTTCCAAATGGTCAGTTTGCCCCGAGCCAGACTAACTATGTAACTATGTACTGTAAGTGTGCGATACTTCTGAGCGGTCTTTCGCACAGCTCTCTGTCTGTTCATGGCTGGTGCAGTGTTTGCGTCAAGGGATGGAGCAGCTTACTCTAGAAGAGGTCAGAGGTGGGCTCCATGTAGCTGTGGGTTGTTCCAAGGCCTACATTTTCACATATATGCGGTGCGGTAAATCCCATGTGATTCGCACAGGAACCGCACCGCATTCCTGTACAAATCACATGCGATTTGTGTGTGCTGCGATTAGAGCCATACATGTTGTATGTTCGCACTGAAAATGCTGCATCAGTGTGAACCAGGGCTTAAAGTTTTCAATGATAGCAGGTCTGAAACCCAAAGTACCATTTCTCTGGTTCACTTTATGTTTACTTTGTTTAGGTTTCTCACTAAAATCAGATTTAAAGCGGAGTTCCAGTGAAAAAAAAAAAAGTCAGCGGCTACAAAAACTGTAGCCGCTGACTTTTAAAATACAGCCACTTACCTGTCCCTCAATCCCGTGGGGTCCCCCCCCATCCCTGCAGCCCCTTTCACCAACCGCCCTGTGTTCCTGACACTGCTATCTTCAGTGTGGGCACCCGGCTGTGACAGCTTCACAGCCAGGTGCCTACTGCGCATGCGCGAGTAGCGCTGCGCTTCATGAATGGTCCCGTAGTCTTCTGGGACCTGTCATGTGTCCCAGAAGACTACAGGAAGAGAATGGGGGGGGGAGACAACTTCCAGTTCCGATCGCCGTGGCCAGGGGTCCCCAAACTTTGTAAACAAAGGGACAGTTTATTGTCCTTTAATATTTAGGGTGCTGGACTATGGCAATTGGGAGTAGACATTTTCCTGCCATTGGGAGTAGACATTTTCCTGCCATTGGGAGTAGACATTTTCCTGTAGTAAACAGTGCCCCATCTTTGGTATTAGAGGAAGGAATAGTGCCACATCATTGGTATCAGTGGGAGGAATAGTGCCACATCATTGGTGTCAGTAGGAGGAATAGTGCCACATCATTGGTGTCAGTAGGAGGAATAGTGCCACATCATTGGTGTCAGTAGGAGGAATAGTGCCACATCATTGGTGTCAGTAGGAGGAATAGTGCCTCATTGTTGGTGTCAGAGGGAGAAGTAGTGCTCCGTTATTGTCAGTGGTAGGAATTATGTTCCATTGGTGGTATCAGTGGGCAGAATAGTGGGATGAATAGTGCCCCAAAGACTGGATAAAGGCAAGCAAAGGGCAGCATCTGGCCAACGGGGCACAGTTTGGAGACCACTGGCCTAGGCAATTGCAGTGGAAAGTGGGAGCGGGTACCTGTCAATTTCAGCTACCCACTCCCCAAAGGTGCCAAACCTTAACGGAGAGCGGGGGACCAGTCCTTAAAGCAGTACTTCCCCTTTTGGGTGGAGCTCCGCTTTAAGGCCATGTTGAAAATCAAAAAATTAGCTCTCTGTCATCAGTGGTTCAAGGTCTAGTGCACATGGAGTCCCACTGAATACCAAGGGCCTTTTAAACATAAGGGGACCAGGTTACCAGACCATGGGGGAACTTTCATACCATCAAGCAGATGGACCTCCCTTCACTGGGCCTACAGTCATCCTTGACCCAGACTGGTTACAATGTCTACACATGTAGGTAGGTGCAGTCTCTACTACACTGAAGGTGGTGCTCAACTGCAGTAACATTGCAGAGGGAAAGGAAGTCAGGAGGAACATGCTCCTCTATGTGTTCCTGGATCAAATGATCTGGTTACATGATGCCGGTCCATGTGAAACCCGGACGGGCATCTTGGCTCCCGGGCTTGGTATGCATTTTGCAAGTGAACAGTAATGGGACAGGTTACCTGTCAGTCGGGGAAGGTCAATAGTGTAAGGGAAAGGTTCTGGAAAAGTAGGAACAGTCTAAGGACACACTGTCCTCTCTAGGAATCCTCCCATTTGGGGCCAGGCCACATTTTACCTTCAAAGACAGACATCGCCAGCGCATCGGAGCCTTCCTACTGTTATTTGTATCTTTGGGCTGTTACTTCAACACCAGTTTTGTTATATGCAACCGAACTCAGTGTTTTTACTGCCGCCTCACCACACTGCACCCACCCACACTTGGCGACAATTGGCTATTACCGCCTTAGAGGATGGCATCCACTGAGCAGTGGTGGCGCTGCCAGAAAGAGAACGGGCCACACTGGAACATATTGTGTCACATTTGGAGCGTCTGTTTACAGAGAATGTAACGGTCCCAGAGTTGAGATGGAGATTCTTTGTCCGGAGGCAACAGGCAGATGAGACTCTCACCCACCTTGCGGTAGCAGTCCAGGTCCTCTGGAAACACCTTCGAAAAGAGGGATGTGTGTGGCTGTGCCAATGTTACGGCATCATATCATCTATTGAGGGACCAGTTCATGGTGGTAATGAAAGCCAGCCCAGTCAGGAGAGCCCTGCAAGAGCAAATCAGGACACAACCTGCCATCTCTGGGAGTGAATGTAAAGGGCCAAATAACTGGTATTAGGTAGGCACAAGGACCTAGCTCCTAACTCTGCACTAGATGAGCTGCCTTTCTGACTGGGGGACAGAAAGGCAGCTACCAGGGGCAGCAAGTTGGAGCCCACGTGGGAACCTACCTCTCAGCGAATAGAGAAACAACCTTTTCCAGTGTATGGTGTGGTCTTATAGGGGCCCATCCCCATGAAAAGGCGGCTTCACTGTAACCTACTGAGGCCTAGCATATTAAGTAGTGACTGCTCCAACAAACCAGCAGACGATCAGGAAGTGCTCGACCCTACGCAGGAGGCCCCCACCGAATGGTTCCTGCAACTCCTTCAAGCTCAACAGACTGTGACTCCAGTGGTCATCTTGGGTCGGACAGAGTCTATTTAAGACCGGGCTTACAGACCAGCCAACCTGCATTGCACCCTCAAAGACAAATGCTGTTGGCGCATCAGAACCTGATCCGCTCTGCAATGCTTTGAAGAACTGTGAGTGTTCCCAGTCAGGTGCCTTCTCGCTGGGCTGTTTGTATCTTTGGGCCATTACGTCAGTATAAGTTTTGTTATTTGCAACCGGACTCGGAGTGTATTTACTGCCACTGCACCACCCTGCACCCACCCACACACACTCCAGGTATTGGCCATATTGGAAATTTCTTTGAAAGAATAGGAAAAACTTTCCTACTACCACCAAGCACCCCCCCCCCCCACGCACACATACACACACACCAGACCTACAGTCGTTCTTGACCAGGACTGGTTATAATCAGGGGCGGACTGACAGCTCATGGGGCCCCCAGGCAATAAGGGATCATGGGGCCCCTGTGTCCTTGTCCACACTCAAAGCACACCCAAAAAAGCCTATAAAAGGTACCAGGGGCATTTCATGGAGACCCCCTACTGACCCTGGGCCCTCGGGCAGTGCCCGAGTGCTCGAATGGTCAGTCCGCCCCTGGTTATAGTGTCAACACAGTCCAGGTGTTTGCAATATTGGAAATTTCTTTGAAAGAATAGGGGAACTTTCCTACCACCACCAAGCAGATGGACCCTCCTTCACTAGGCCGCCACTCATTTTCGACCCCAGCTGGTTGCAATGTCACACTCCCCATGTATTGCCCAAATTGGTTTTTTGTTGAAAGGATAGGGGAAACTTTCCTAGCACCACCAAGCATACGGACCACTCTACACTAGGCTTACAGTCATTCCTGACTCAAACTGGTTACAATGTCCACACAGTCCAGGTATTGACCATATTGGAAATTTCTTTAAAAGAATACCAGTCCAGCAGCCCAAGCCATTACCCTGTGTAAAGACTCCTGCCAAGTCAAGCTCAAGCTTGGCTTACCCATGCTGATAGTCACCATTAACCCAGCACAGGGGTACCTTTAGCTTAAAACACTTACTAACTTCTTTTTGCATAATTTAACCCCCTTCCGTACAGCCCCTTTCAAAGGTGGGAAAAGACTGCCCAATCACGTGACCACCATGATTGGCTGTCACAGTGGTCATATGATCAGGAACAGGACCTATCAGCTAAATTCATTCCTAGAGGACAGGAGCTGCGATGTGTTACAGTACGTTGGAATGCAACCGGCTTTTTAAGGGTGCCCCAAAACAGCATGTGGGTGTGAAATGAAGCCATAGGACATTAGGCAAGTTGCCTTGTTCTTCAGTTTGGCAATGCTTCATACTGTAGCTGGTGTGGACAAGTTCTCAGAGTAATTTTTATCTGAGCTCTTACCTTTTTTAGTGTATTTGATTGTTATTTGTGTGCTGTTGCTGTCTTTCTTTTTTTTCACTGTGTTAAAAAATTTTAAATAATGACATTTGTGAGGTCTACGATAGCCGAAACAAACGTCTGCAAGCCTAAAGACAACCAAAAGCTGCTTTAAAATGATATCAAACCCTTTTACCCTATGCATCTTCTTTACCCTTTAATCCTTGCCTTTGTTCCAGTCTAAGCTCATGTCATGACCACTGCCCCAGGTTTCCTGTATCAGGGCGGCTCCTTTCTATTGCAGCAGCCTACGAACCCACCCCTGCATGCAGGGAAAAGAGTTGTGTCTTCCTACACTGTGTGCATCAATTAAAACACACAGCCCCATTGCCTAGGATAACAAGGACTCCTCTGCTCCTCCCTCCTTCTTCCCCCTACCTTCTCTAAGATCCTGACTACAGACTCCGCTGTATGCTGTTAATACTTTACCTTAAATACTGGAAGTTCAGGGAAGCAGCACTGGGAGAGCAGGAGCCAGCAGCTCTGAAAGTTGTAAACTGCAAATGTGGGAGTAAGAATTTTAACAGTTTATTGGGGAATGTTTATTTTGTTGGGCTCTATGCGTTTAGCTGAAAAAACACTGGGGACTTGATGGTTCTTCACCTTTGTGCAGCCCTCAAAATTTCCACTCGCCTGCTCGCATTCAGCGAGTGTAAATAACCTGAGGGCGAGTGTGGAGCCTCATCGGAGGGGATGAGGGAGGCGGGTGCCGCTGGCAGGGGAGGTTGGACGGGAGCCGATTCTCCTCCCAGCCTCCGCCCTCTGTCATTCTCCTAGCAGAGAGTGTGCCTAGCAGACAGCGGGAGTCAGCAAAGAACAAGATGAGGCAGGGGTGGGGCAGAGGGTTAGGCAGGAGCTGCCAAAGTTTACTATTCCTATTAACAAGCTGGTGATTGGTTTCTTGGACCGCCTAGCAACCAATCACCAGCTTGTTAATAAAAAAAAATCAACTTCGGCAGCCCCCGATCCAGTGCTGTGCTCTGCTGTAATTCTCTCTGCATCTTAAAACAGTCAAAGTGTTATTATTGGTTATTCATTGTTTTTTTTTTCCCTTTTTAATATAGCATTAAAATATTTTCTTAACAAGGCAGTAATAATGTGTACAATGCCTATAGTAGCCTTTTATCCCTATTTTATTTATCACAGTCAGATCAATGAAATATGATTGTCCATTGCTGGTACTTTATTTTTTCCTTATTCATTGTAATAATTACACTGAATAAGGAAACAAAAATAACCAACAGTGTAATTTTATGAGATAATTTACAAGGGCATGCTTGGCAGCGGAATTAGGGGCGGGGCGGGGCAGGGTAGGGGTTGGGTGAGGTAACTGGTGGCGAGTAACTCTTAAGGCCAGGCTATTAGCTTAGGACTTAAAATTTTGAACCCTGCCTTTGTGCATTGCTTGGATGAAAGTCAAAAACCTTCAGTGTAGAGTCCTCCCCTCAATACTCACCTGAGCCCGATCCCGATCCAGCAATGTGCATAAGAGCAGAAGTCTCTGCCTCCTCATTGACTGAGACAAGGAAGTGGGAGCCATTGACACCCGCTGCTGTTCCTCACAGCCAGCGAGCCTACTACAGGGATTTCCAGCTTCCATAGGGATCCCACAGGTGGTATGGTCCAAGCTGAACCAATGTAACTATGTAAAAATTGCCATACCTAAACTTCAGCTTTTAAGAAGAATTCCATGTATGGATATTTTTATATAGTTATATTGGTCCAGTTGGCCATGGCCATGTGCCATTCCTGTGGGATCCTTCTAGGAGCTGGAAATCACTGTCGTACACTACTCTGATGATCTCTACTAGCTTTAAGGTTCTGTGCCAAGTGACTTGCTTTGCTGCTTACTGAAAACACGGGGTCATCCACTTGGCACGGACGCTATTCAAAGATCTCTTTGCATTTTCTCCATGCATGTATTTTTTCCTTATTCAGTATAATAATTACACTGAATAAGGAAACAAAAATAACCAACAGTGTAATTTCATGAGATAAGTTACAAGGGCATGTTTGGCAGCGGAATTAGGGGCAGGACAGGGTAGGGGTTGGGTGAGGTAACTGGTGGCGAGTAACTCTTAAGGCCTGGCTATTAGCTCAGGACTTAAAATTTTGAGCCCTGCCTTTGTGCATTGCTTGGATGAAAGTCAAAAACCTTCAGTGTAGAGTCCTCCCCTCAATACTCACCTGAGCCCGATCCCAATCCAGCAATGTGCATAAGAGCAGAAGTCTCTGCCTCCTCATTGAATGAGACAAGGAAGTAGGAGCCATTGACACCCGCTGCTGTTCCTCACAGCCAGTGAGCCTACTACAGGGATTTCCAGCTTCCATAGGGATCCCACAGGTGGTATGGTCCAAGCTGAACCAATGTAACTGTAAAAATTGCCATACCTAAACTTCAGCTTTTAAGAAGAATTCCATGTATGGATATTTTTACATAGTTATATTGGTCCAGTTGGCCATAGCCATGTGCCATTCCTGTGGGATCCTTCTAGGAGCTGGAAATCACTGTAGTATGGTGCTCCAATGATCTCTACTAGCTTTAAGGTTCTGTGCCAAGTGACTTGCTTTGCTGCTTACTGAAAACACGGGGTCATCCACTTGGCACGGACGCCATTCAAAGATCTCTTTGCATTTTCTCCATGCATGTAAAGCATTTTCTGATTGGATGAGGTGAACAGGTGGGGTGGTGGCATCACGCTTTCCACCATGACCAACCAGAGTACGCTTTGCATTCATTGAAAAAATGCAAAGTGTTCTCTGAATGATGCTCGTACCCAGTGGCTAACTTCCTGTGTTCACAATGCAGCAGGGCAGCCACTCGGCACCGGAACCAGAAGCTAGTGGACATCACTAGAGTAAAGGTGCCTACTCCAGTGATCTCCAGCTTCATGGGTATCCCACAGGTATGCTATATGAATTCTTGCCTTGGTCCACGATGGACCAATGGAACTTTGTAAAATTATCCATACCTGGAATTTGTCTTTGAAACTTCTTTGGAGACAGTTAGAGTTCTTGGAATTCATCAACCGGCAGAGTCAGGTTTAGGTGTCCTAAGAAAACAGAGCCACCAATAACCACAGGGGGCGATCTCCTGGAGCAATATCAAGACGGGAAAGGAAACCTCTGGGCAGGTAGACTCTATCATAACATTTCTGGTTTAGCAAATTAAGGAAACACTTCACGGCTGCTCCGAAACATTTTTACATTCGTAGCGTCGCTTTATTTTTTTCCTTCCTGTGTTTATCCAGAAGATTTAGGCAGAAATAACTGGTCGGGTGACACGATAAAAGATTATAATGCATCGATATAACGCCTAACATGAATCAATGTCACATGGGCGCACCCATTTAAATGAATAGGGTCAAATGAGAGTGCTGTATCACTGTGACAGTAACTAATGCGGAAGCCGCTCTGCATAATAGGAGTGTACAAAGGAGCCGAGGTTTGTAAACATGGTTCATCTGAAGCAGAACTGACCCGCCGCCGCGTGGGAGAGATAAGTCGAACGCAGCCGCGCTGTCTCGGGAAGTAAGTGAATCCGCAGTTCGCCGTTTAACGCGTGGCATAATGAGGTTTCAAGTCTTCAAGGTTGAACATGTGAAATAATAAGACGATTACTCCAGGCCGCCGACTGTTTGCATAATGCTCTCACATTTAATTTCCAAACACGAGGAGGGTACGGATGACATTTAAAGATACAGTTTGTCTATGGGAGGAGGAAAATTTCAGCCCCTTGAAAACACGCTCGCAGCCTTGTACACGGCTGAAAAATTACACCCCATGCATGGAATGTATATATTTACAGGGGAATGCAATTTTTAACCCTTTTTTTCACAAGTGGACCTGAAGTCGAAAAGAGAAGGTTTGCTGTGTTCTAGGAATCATTTAGAAATATTAAATGTACCCTAAGCAGTGCTCTTCCTGATATGTGGGTGTGCCTAGGCCTATCAACACATAGCTATATATCTGCACAGGGAGTTTTAAGGCGCTGCAGCCTCTGATTGCAAGTCTCAGAAGATTTAGAGTGAGATTTGGTGATGCCATTTCTGTGCTGCTCACTGTTCTCCTTGCTGGACAGCATGTTGTACCTGAAGACCTGCAGTGCAAGAATCTGACTGCTTCTGCTTTATTCATTATAAGGATTTGTGTTTCCCTCACCAATCCTTTGGTTCTTTCTTCTAATTTCACCAGATTTGAAGTGAGGTTTGGTGATGCCATTTTTGTGCTGCTCACTGTTCTCCTTGCTGGAGAGGAAGTTGTACCTGAGGACCTGCAGTGCAAAAACCTCCCTGCTTCTGCTTTATTCATTATAAGGATTTGTGCTTCCCTCACCTATCCTTTGCTTCTTACTTCTAGTCTCACCAGATTTGAAGTGAGATTTGGTGATGTCACTACTGTGCTGCTCACTATTCTCCTTGCTGGAGATTCTGCCATAAAGAAGCAAAGCCCTGCCTCTACCAAGATTGCTACCTCCACAAAGAGACACAAAGGGGGAGATTTACTAAAACTGGAGCCCTCAGAATCTGATGGAGCTGTGAATAGATTACTCCAGGCCGCCGACTGTTTTCATAATGCTCTCACATTTAATTTCCAAACACGAGGAGGGTACGGATGACATTTAAAGATACAGTTTGTCTATGGGAGGAGGAAAATTTCAGCCCCTTGAAAACACGCTCGCAGCCTTGTACACGGCTGAAAAATTACACCCCATGCATGGAATGTATATATTTACAGGGGAATGCAATTTTTAACCCTTTTTTTCACAAGTGGACCTGAAGTCGAAAAGAGAAGGTTTGCTGTGTTCTAGGAATCATTTAGAAATATTAAATGTACCCTAAGCAGTGCTCTTCCTGATATGTGGGTGTGCCTAGGCCTATCAACACATAGCTATATATCTGCACAGGGAGTTTTAAGGCGCTGCAGTCTCTGATTGCAAGTCTCAGAAGATTTAGAGTGAGATTTGGTGATGCCATTTCTGTGCTGCTCACTGTTCTCCTTGCTGGACAGCATGTTGTACCTGAGGACCTGCAATGCAAGAATCTCCCTGCTTCTGCTTTATTCATTATAAGAATTTGTGCTACCCTAATCTATCCTTTGTTTCTTACTTCAAGTCTCACTAGATTTGAAGTGAGATTTGGTGATGTCACTACTGTGCTGCTCACTGTTCTCCTTGCTGGAGAGGAAGTTGTACCTGAGGACCTGCAGTGCAAAAATCTCCCTGCTTCTGCTTTATTTATTATAAGGATTTGTGCTTCCCTCACCTATCCTTTGCTTCTTACTTCTAGTCTCACCAGATTTGAAGTGAGATTTGGTGATGTCACTACTGTGCTGCTCACTATTCTCCTTGCTGGAGATTCTGCCATAAAGAAGCAAAGCCCTGCCTCTACCAAGATGGCTACCTCCACAAATAGACACAAAGGGGAAGATTTACTAAAACTGGAGCCCTCAGAATATGATTCAGCTGTGCATGGTAGCCATTCAGCTTCTAACTTCAGCTTATTCAATGAAGCAATTATGCTTTGAAAATAAAAACTGGAAGCTGATTGGTTTCTATGCAGAGCTGCAGCAGATTGTGCACTCTCCAGTGTTAGTAAATCTCCTCTAATGAGTGCAGAACAAAGAAGATGCAAAAGCCGAGGGCATCACAACTTTCTAGTAAGCCCAGTATAGGTTTATTAGTGTTAATAAAAAAATCAGTAGCTACACCCAACACATTTCATGGTCACAATTTCCCCTTCATCAGGGCAAAGGGACAAGAAAGCAGGAACAGGGCTTTTGTTTCTCAGGGAATAGATTCAAGAACTCTCCCCTTTTGAGTTCTCACTTGTCTCCCACGCCTATCCTTCATCCCCGCCCCCCCAACAGCAACAACAGATCTCCCAGCAGCCAGCATCAATAAACCTCTCACCAGCCAGCAACCTCTCCTTCAACAGTAGATCCCTACTAGCAACATTAGACCCCCTAGCAACAATAGATCCACCACCAGCAAAAATAGACCCTCACACAAAAACAGATCCCCACCAGTGACAATAGATCCCCCAGCAGCCAGTATCAATAGACTCCAGCACATGCCACCCCCTTTGCCATTACATACATTCAATGATGGAGGTGCCAGAAATGCGCTCCCCCACATTCCTGCTGAAAAAAAGCCGTGAGCAGAACTAACCCGCAACCACTTGGGAGAGATATGTTGAACACAGCCACTGTCCTGGGAAGTAAATGAATCTGAAGTTCACCTTTTAAGAAGGTACAACCAACATGTTTCATGGGTCACAACTCACCATTCAGAAGGTGCAGCCAACATGTTTCATGGGGCACAACTCACCGTGGAAAAGGTACAGCCAACATGTTTCATGGGTCACAACTTACCATTCAGAAGGTACTGCCAACAAGTTTCATGGGTCACAACTCACCGTTCAGAAGGTACAGCCAACATCTTTCATGGGTCACAACTTACCATTCAGAAGGTACAGCCAACATCTTTCATGGGTCACAACTACCATTCAGAAGGTACTGCCAACATGTTTCATGGGTCACAACTCACCGTTCAGAAGGTACAGCCAACATGTTTCATGGGTCACAACTTCATCAGGGTTGAAGCCTGGCATACATAGATCAAAATTTGGCTGGTTCAGCAGGTCCCAGCTGAATTTTGATCCATGTATGGGCAGGGTGGTTGTACAGATGTTGATCTACCGAACTGAGATGATTACCTCATCCACATCAAATGTGTGGATGGAGGAATCAAGTCATTTTTTTGTTCAGCCAGCTGGTTGAACAAAAGGTAGAGCCTGTCCTAGCTACCTAATAATAGTGCCTTAACCTATCTTGTCCCTTAGTCCTGATGAAGGAGGAGTGACCCTGAAACGCATTGGTGGAACCTTTTTTATCAAGACTAATACATCTATATTGGGTTTACTAGAAACTTGTGGCACCCTCCTCCTGTGCATCTTCTTTGGACTTAGAGATGGGAAGGCCTAGAAAAAAAATTGGGGAAAATGTTTTTTTTTTCTGTTTTTTTTCCTTGAGCCATTTTGTTATTTTCTAGAAAAACTGAAAAAAAGAGTATGGAATATGCTCTTTTACAAAGATAAATAATACATCTATAACATGGTATTCAAACTATATAACATGAAAACCCTAATGAAAGATTTCTGAGAGTGTATGGAAAATCTTAAATTATTGCAAGTTCTCTCAGCTGAAGACAAGCAAGTCCTGGAATACAATTCAGGTAACACTGTACTTCTCAATGCAGTTCTCAAAGAAGAGAAATATGCATTTCTACCACTAGGCCACACTGCGGGGGAAAGGCTGCAGTTTAGTTTCCTCGTGGGCTCCATCTTGTACGTCCTACCATTGGATGATTGTTGGGATACGGTAGATCTGTGGTCTACAAGCTGTGGCCCTTTCCTTGCTTCTATCTGGCCCTTGTGGTACTATTTTATCCATAGGAATTAAATGGAACGGCAGTGTAAAATTAATATCACAGGTTCACGTGAAAAGGGCCATTCTCCAATGACATGTATGGCGTGTGATTGGGGTTCCTTACATGAAGCTCTCTCTCCTACGTCCAGCTCCGACTGACGCCCCTCACCAGGACACCCCACCCTAAGGTGCAGAAGACCCCACCTACACTCTCCCTCTACCAACCAGATCCCCCAGCTATCCTTTACCAACCCCCTAATACTATCATTAACCCTTACACGTCTTCCTTCCCACTCTGGGCCTAGTCATGCCTGCCTTGTGCTAATTCTTTTCTTCTTTTCCCGCTACGGGCATTTCTGATCTTTTGCAGAGGGGCAGCTTTGACATATGTACATGTAAATGAACCCTAACACGCAATGCTTTGCAGTGTACGTGTTGCTGGGTGGACTGGGAGGGGCAGTAGAACCATGGCTGCTTTTACCACCCCACACTTGCCCATGTCATCGAGGCCCAGTGCTGGGGCAATTCATCAGCTCCCAGACAAAGAAGCAAAACTGCCCCCCCCCCCCTTCATTATGTGCGAGCTTAGTGCATGCTACCCCCAGCAGTTATTCATTTGTCAAGATGCCTTGTATCACAATGAGCTCACTGCTGCCCCCTTCCATGCAGTACAGTACAGTTCTATACTGCGCCCAGGGCAGCTGCCCCTTCGGCTCACCCCTTGTCCTGGTCCTGTGTGCAATTCAAAATGATGAACTCACTGCTGCCCCCTTCCATGCAGTACAGTACAGTTCTATACTGCGCCCAGGGCAGCTGCCCCTTCGGCTCACCCCTTGTCCTGGTCCTGTGCGCAATTCAAAATGATGAACTCACTGCTGCCTCCTTCCATACAGTACAGTACAGTTCCATACTGCGCCCAGGGCAGCTGCCCCTTCGGCCCACCCCTTGTCCTGGTCCTGTGCGCAATACAAAATGATGAACTCACTGCTACCCCCTTCCATACAGTACAGTACAGTTCCATACTGCGCCCAGGGCAGCTGTCCCTTCGGCCCACCCCTTGTCTTGGCTCTGTGCACAATTCAAAATGATGGACAACACACCACACTGCAGTTCACTCTTTGCTGCAATTTGTATAATGCAGTTGTTTGATTGCAGTTTGTGTAATGCACTGTAAAACGTACATTTACAGCGCATGAACGCAGTGCACAGGTGTGAATGGGCCCTTAGGTCAAGTGTAGGTGGGCCCATTGGGTAAGCAAAAATGAAAACAGCCGATCTACACCGGCATCAGCTGGCATACTGTACAGTTATTTTGCAGGGCAGAGAGATGACATGCGCAGGAGTGCAAGCTCTGAAGAGTGTTGGCACCCTCCTTGTGCCAAGCAGACACATGGTACATACAATGTGTAGTTGCGTTCCTATAAATTATTATTATTATTATACAGTATTTATATAGCGCTAAAAGGTGTGCTCAGCGCTGTACATTATAGTGGGGACAGAACATGAGACAATACAGTAACAATACAATACACGAGGGGTTCGAGGGCCCTGCTCCTTAGAGCTTACAATCTAGGAGGGATGGGATAGTGGTACAGGAGGAAGTGGGGTCTATGGTTCCCTCTGCGTATTTATCTAGAGTTGCCCTTTTAAAAAGGAACTTGCCATTCATTAGTCCAGGGCTTTTTTCAGTGGGAACACGGGGGGAACGCAGTTGGAGGGTCTATTGGCGCTTGCTACTGAGAGAACTATTGTTGCTGGTGGGGCTCTATTGTTGTTGGGTTGGATCTTTTGTAGCTGAGGGTTTTTTTTTGTTGTAGAGGGTCCATTGTTGCTGGAGGGGGTATACTATTCCTGAAGGGATCTATTGTTCCTGATGTGGGTCTATTGTTGCTTGAGTGGATCTTTTGTAGCTGAGGATTTTTTTTGTTGTAGGGGGTCCATTGTTGCTGGAGGGGGTCTACTGTTCCTGGAGGGATCTATTGTTCCTGTTGGGGTCTGTTGATGCTGGGGTGGATCTTTTGTAGCTGAGGGGGTATTTTGTTGCAGGGGGGGTCTATTGTTGCTGGAGGGTGTCTACTGGTCCTGAAGGGATCAATTGTTCCTGATGGTGGTCTGTTGTTGCTGGAGTGGATCTCTTGTAGCTGAGGGGTTATTTTGTTATAGGGGGCCCATTGTTGCTGGAGGGGGTCTACTGTTCCTGGAGGGATCTATTGTTCCTGTTGGGGTCTATTGGTGCTGGGGTGGATCTTTTGTAGCTGAGGGGGTATTTTGTTGCAGGGGTGCCTATTGTTGCTGGATGGGGTCTACTGGCCCTGAAGGGATCAATTGTTCCTGATGGTGGTCTATTGTTGCTGGAGTGGATCTTTTGGGGGGTATTTTGTTGCAGGGGGTCTATTGTTGCTGGAGGAGGGGTTCTGCTGTTGCTGAAGGGATCTGTTGTTGCTGGGGGTTTATTGTTGTTAGCTGCAGAGGATCTAAATACTGATTTTCTTGTTATCATTAACAAATTCCATACAAATTCTACAAAATGATACTTCTGAATGCTCTAAAATGGGCTGTATTGGGAGGTAGGCAGGGCTGTGGATAAGGAGGTACCACTAGTCCTCCTGTACAGGGCCCAGGCAGCTGGGTGAATTGAATAAGAGCAGGGAGGGTGATTGGCATGGGGTGGGGGGCAATTGCTGGAACCGATCCCCTGTATGCGTCTCTCTGCAGCAGCTGAAAGCTGGCTTCTTCTCCTCTCCCTTCTACTGGCTTTCAGCTGCTGCAGAAAGAACCATACAGGGGACCGGTTCCAGTAATTGCCCCCCCCCCCAGAACCCATCACCCTCCCCGTGCACCATATGTTTCCCCCTGCTGCCCAGGACCCCCCGTGTGCCCCCACAGTGCTTCCCTCCTTTCCTTCCCACAAGCAGCTGTAAGCACACAGTAAGATCCTTCAGGTTAGAGAGTGGGGGAAAGGTCTGGTAAAAGAGTTACATTTACCAGCCCCTTCCTTTTCTGAATGGACACAATGAGTGATCTGTACTGATCACTTTCTGTGATCATTCATAACTGAAGAATAGTAAACTGTTTTTTTTTGGGGGGAGCCCTGTCAGGTTGGCTGTATGGGGCCCCATGGTTTCTAACAGCAGCCCTGGAGGTAGGTAGGGGGTGGAACCAAGGGACGGTTCTCAGAGGCTGTTAGGGGGCAGAGACAAGGGGGGGACCCAGAAAGGGAGGAGTACCTGAATTTATTCTCTGAGAAACAAAGCCCTGCATCTAATGAGAAATCTCCTCCAGCATATTTTCCCACCGTCCTTCCAATTAAGCGTCTCCGTCCGGCATTCCAATTCTCGGCGCCGGGCACTTCCCCTCGCCTCTTAAAAATAACAGAACTCAAATATTGTTTTATTATTATTCATAACAAATTCATTGGTTGTAATGACCATTAATCCGCACAATCCCCAAACCTTTTCGCTGGGCTGGTTCTCTTTAAGCCGGCTGCCATCTGATGCGGCGGCCTCAGATGCTCGGTGTTGATGCCAAGCAGACCACGGTGCCCTGCCAGGAGAACACGGCAATTCGAAACACGCTTGTGTCTCCTGGAAGAGTAGATGGCACTGGTGAGATCGGCGTTCCCAGCCCTTCCCCCCACTTCAATTCAATTCCTTAGTGTGAAACCAGCAAGCGCAAATGCTGAAATATGATTTATTGTAAAACAAAACTACCATCAGATATGGTATTTCATTGAAGGTGAAGGTGTGCAAGTAATGTGCGTGGACCTGGTCAAACCGTTGCGTCCTGGTGCGTTATCGTACATTTATTTGGACATTAGGGCTCATTCACATCACATCCACGGAGATCAATGTAGGCTCAATGCAAAGGCACATAGAAAACATCATATCAAAAATAGGGGAAAAGGGGGATAACAGGGAAGCTGGGGAGTCCACATGAGGTCACTAAAAGTATAGATGAGGTGCCACCAGAATATCTGGAAGGGTGCTACCTAACCAACTATCAAAGAAAACAAAGAAAAAGAGAAAAAAGGCTGCACACCTAATTGGCTAACCCAGCAATGGGCAAACTACGGCCCGCGGAGCGTGGCAAACATCGGCTGTCAGAAGGTGTGTAGGCGGGGCAGCGTGAGGAACGTGAGGGGAGCTAGGCTCCTCTCACAGTCCGCCCTGAAGACCGGAACGGCGCGGGAACACGGCGAGAGGAACGCGCGGAGCAAAGGTAAGTGAATTGACACAATATCGGGAATGAATTACTATAGGGGGGACTTGGGGACTTAATATGGGGGATGAATTAATATGGGGAATGAATTACTATATGGGGGATGAATTACTATATGGGGGATGTATTACTATGGGGGATGAATTACTATATGGGGGATGAATTACTATGGGGGATGAATTACTATGGGGGATGAATTACTATATGGGGGATGAATTACTATGGGGGATGAATTACTATGGGGGATGAATTACTATATGGGGGATGAATTACTATGGGGGATGAATTACTATATGGGGGATGAATTACTATGGGGGATGAATTACTATAGGGGGGACTTGGGGACTTAATATGGGGGATGAATTAATATGGGGAATGAATTACTATATGGGGGATGAATTACTATATGGGGGATGAATTACTATGGGGGATGAATTACTATATGGGGGATGAATTACTATGGGGGATGAATTACTATATGGGGGATGAATTACTATATGGGGGATGTATTACTATGGGGGATGAATTACTATGGGGGATGAATTACTATATGGGGAATGAATTACTATATGGGGGATGAATTACTATGGGGGATGAATTACTATATGGGGGATGAATTACTATATGGGGGATGAATTACTATATGGGGGATGAATTACTATGGGGGATGAATTACTATATGGGGGATGAATTACTATGGGGGATGAATTACTATATGGGGAATGAATTACTATGGGGGGGATGAATTACTATATGGGGGATTAATTACTATGCTTACTATGGGGGAATATTACTATACTTACTATGGATGCCACATACACATCATTCATCTACTCTTGGTCCGGCCCCCGGGTCCAATATATGAACCCATTGCGGCCCTCAAGTCAAAAAGTTTGCCCACCCCTGGGCTAACCTCAAATTAAGTTTATTGTACAACAATCACATAGAATGACATCGGAGATACGACATACAATCCAACATCACAAGGGGCAACACCCCCTGGAGATAGGGGGACCCTCCAAGTGGGACATCAAAGATGGAAAAAGTATCCACTGGGTCTAACCTACCCTGATCATAAATACCCCCTTGAGCCATCCCCTACCACCTCCCACCCTAACAACCACTCCCAACCACCCACTCAACCCGCCCAAAAACCACAATTCACCCCCCCAAAGTTGGAACACCCACCCTGTCACCCCCCTCCCAACAGAATGAAGAGGAGCTGAGGGGAGAAAACACCAGCCCACGGACATCCCCGACCCACCAGCACCATCAGGTGTTTTTTCCCCTCAGCTCCTCTCCCTCCTGTTGGGAGGGGGGTGACAGGGTGGGTGGGTGTTCCAACTTAGGGGGGGTGCATTGTGGTTTTTGGGGGGTTCGGTGGGTGGTTGGAAGTGGTTGGTAGGGTGGGAGGTGGTAGGGCTTGGCTCATAGGGGTATTTATAATTGGGGTAGGTTAGACCCAGTGGACACCTTTTCCATCTTTGATGTCCCACTTGGATGGTCCCATCTCCAGGGGGTGGTGCCCCTTGTGATGTTGAATTTCCACCTCCCACCCTACCAACCACTTCCAACCACCCACCGAACCCCGCCAAAAACCACAATGCACACCCCCCAAGTTCGGACACCCACCCACCCTGTCATCCCCTTCCCAACAGGAGGGAGGGGAGCTGAGGGGAAAAAACACCAGCCCACTGACACCCTCGACCTCCCAGCACCATCAGTGGGCTTTTGTTTTTTCCCCTCAGCTCCTCTCCCTCCTGTTAGGAGGGGGGTGACAGGGTTGGTGGGTATTCCAACTTTGGGGGGATGCATTGTGGTTTTTGGTGGGTGGTTGGGAGTGGTTGGAAGGGTGGGAGGTGGTAGGGGTTGGCCCATGGGGGTATTTATGATCAGGGTAGGTTAGATCCAGTGGACACCTTTTTCATCTTTGATGTCCCACTTGGAGGGTCCCCTCATCTCCGGGGAGTGGTGCCCCTTGTGATGTTGGATTACCACCTCCCACCCTACCAACCACTTCCAACCACCCACCGAACCCCGCCAAAAACCACAATGCACACCCCCCAAGTTCGGACACCCACCCACCCTGTCACCCCCCTCCCAACAGGAGGGAGAGGAGCTGAGGGGAAAAAACACCAGCCCACTGACACCCCTGACCTCCCAGCACCATCAGTGGGCTTTTGTTTTTTCCCCTCAGCTCCTCTCCCTCCTGTTAGGAGGGGGGTGACAGGGTTGGTGGGTATTCCAACTTTGGGGGGATGCATTGTGGTTTTTGGTGGGTGGTTGGGAGTGGTTGGTAGGGTGGGAGGTGGTAGGGGTTGGCCCATGGGGGTATTTATGATCGGGGTAGGTTAGATCCAGTGGACACCTTTTTCATCTTTGATGTCCCACTTGGAGGGTCCCCTTATCTCCGGGGAGTGGTGCCCCTTGTGATGTTGGATTACTACCTCCCACCCTACCAACCACTTCCAACCACCCACCGAACCCCGCTAAAAACCACAATGCACACCCCCCAAGTTCAGACACCCACCCACCCTGTCACTCCCCTCCCAACAGGAGGGAGAGGAGCTGAGGGGAAAAAACACCAGCCCACTGACACCCTCGACCTCCCAGCACCGTCAGTGGGCTGGTGTTTTTTCCCCTCAGCTCCTTTCACTCCTGTTGGGAGGGGGGTGACAGGGTGGGTGGGTATTCCAACTTTGGGGGAACGCATTGTGGTTTTTGGGGGGGTTTGGTGGGTGGTTGGGAGTGGTTGGTAGGGTGGGAGGTGGTAGGGGTTGGCTCATGGGGGTATTTATGATTGGGGTAGGTTAGACCCAGTGGACACCTTTTCCATCTTTGATGTCCCACTTGTAGGGTCCCCCCATCTCCGAGGGGTGGTGCCCCTTGTGCTGTTGGATTGTATGTCGTATCTCCGATGTCATTCTATGTGAATGTTGTACAATAAATTTAATTTGAGGTTAACCAATTAGGTGTCCAGCCTTTTTTCTCTTTTTCTTTGTTTTCTTACATAGAAAACATACATGCTGCGTAAAATTGCACTCATCGCATGGCATCGCAGCATGTTGCATAGAGTGAAATGAAGTATCATTTTGTAAAACTTCTATAAAGCTGAGAAAAAATGTACACTATGCAATATGTTGAAATAATGTATAGCACCACCCATACACAACGCACAAGAGTTTTAGTGCGTGGGCTGGTGTAAACAAGCACTGTTAACCTGTTACAACTGCTGTCACACATATATGCAGCACCACAGAGGCAAGCCCTAAGGTTGAACGATCGCATATAAGTGTCACTCTTTTGTGCTGGTGGTATGCTCAGTCAGCATCCCCAACATCATGACTGAGCTGTCACTGACAGCTCATGGTCACCTGGCAATGATCAGGAGTCGGAAGGACCAGAAATGTTCAGCTGGCAGCAGGAACTAGCAATGATTGGGCAGAATCAGACACCTGTAGGACCAGTAATAATCAAGAGCCAGTAGGACTGAGAATGACCAGGAACTGGTTGGACCTAGCAATGATTAGGAGCTGGTAAGATCGGGAGCAGGTAGAGCTACAATCATCTGGGGTGTAAGCCGGTGCAGTTAGCTAGTCTGCCAATAGGTGGCTCTGTCTCAGATTAGTGTGGTAATAGGGTATTATGTAATTGGGTGATAGGTTCCCTTTTAGACAAAGCCTTCCTGTAGTTATGTAATGGGTGGAGTTAGTGTCCATATAAATGCCAGGAGGGGAGGAGCCTTGTGAAATGAGGCATAGGAGCCAAACTTGCCAGAGCAGAGGTATAACTATAGGGGTCACAATTGTGACCTTGTCCCATGCTTCAGGGGGCCCGTGCGGCTCCCCTATCACATTTGTCTACACCTGGCTGAGTGGGGTGTGCAGGGGCGGCATATAATGAAACCGATGTTCTGCATTTTCCTTTTGCAACCACTGAACGCCTGTGGGAGGGAGAGGAGAGCAGGGCCGGCTCCACCTCCCAGCTGACCACCCGACTCTAACTCCTGTTTCTTGCCTCCGTAGGTTGCTCCTGCCAGCATTGCCCGGTGCCCAGGTGTCTTTCTGTAACACTGCCCCTCTCCTGCCACACTGCCCCCCCACCCCACTTATCACACTGCTCCCCCCATCATACTGTCCTCATAGTGTCCCCCCCCACCTATCACACTGCTCCCCTCCTGTCATACTGCCCCCCATCACACTGCCCCCACCTGTCACAATACCCCCTTTTATCACACTGCCCCCCCTCCTGTCATACTGCCCCCCATCACACTGCCCCCCACCTGTCACAATACCCCCTTTTATCACACTGCCCCCCCTCCTGTCATACTGCCCCCCATCAAACTGCCTCACTCTTATCACACTGCCCCCACTCGTCACAATATCCCCTCTTATCACACTGCCCCCCTCCTGTCATACTGCCCCCCATCAAACTGCCTCATTCTTATCACACTGCCCCCCACCTGTCGCAATGCCCCCTCTTATCACACTGCCCCCATCATACTGCCCCCACACCTGTCATACTGCCCCCTCTTATCACACTGCCCCCCACTTGTCACAATATTCCCTCTTATCACACTACCCCCCTCCTGTCATACTGCCCCCCATCAAACTGCCTCACTCTTATCACACTGCCCCCCACCTGTCACAATGCCCCCTCTTATCACACTGCCCCCCGTCATACTGCCCCCCCCCACCTGTCATACTGCCCCCCCTCTTATCACACTGCCCCCATGTCATACCTCCCCACCACCTGTCACACTGCCCCCCTCTTATCACATTGCCCCCCCCATGTCATACTGACCCCACCTGTCACACTGACCTCCTGTCAAACAAACCCCTAACATACTAACCCCCTTCTGTCACACTGCCCCTCCTCATCATAATGCCCCCTTCTTGTCACACTGTCCCCCCGTCATATTGTTCCTCTCCTGTTGCTCCCCCATCATACTGACCACCTCTTGTAACACTGCCCCCCTCTTGTTCAATTCCCCCCCCCCCACACTGCCCAGGTACCCCTCTTAGATGTGGTGGCTGCATTAGTTTTCATTTGTTGACTTTCTTTCTTTTACTTTCATCTGGTGATCTGGCCAGTAAGTCTCTTTAGTTTTCAACAGAACAAGCCATCCTGCAGATGTAGCAGTTAGAGGGATATGACAAACCATCTCTCACTGACAAAGGTGCTTACAATGATTGTTTTTTTATTTATTTATGTAAAGCTTTTATCCTAAAAGGAATGAGACTGTTGCTGTAACTGATTAGAAAGTGTGAGCTGGCGTTTAGCTTCAATTTGTTAGTGTATCTAAATTTATCGGTACATTTAACACACCCCTCCCCCCAGACTGAAGATGGCCCCTGTGCTCCTTCATCCAGAGTGGGGGCATTCTAATACAGGTCTGTTACTGTGTGTGGTAGGTTTGGTGAGAGGATGATAGGGGTGGGGGGCAGTAAAATGCACCTTCTCCTGTGTAGACAAAAATCATCACCAGCCCTGTATCCAGGTTACTTGTTTCCTGCTGCCTCTGAGCCCCTGCGTGGTCCCCTGAGTGCTCCCCTGGTTCCCCCCCCCCCTCTTTCCTGCCGGCTGCTGCAGAGGATGCTTTCAGGATGGAGAGCAGGGGAAGGGGCAGGTAAATATGTCATTTACTGGCCTCTTCCTTTTCTGAATGGACACAGTGAATGATTATTACTGCACTCACTGTGTCCATTCATAACTGAGGCATAGTAAACTGTGTTTACTATGATTCAGTTTGTGAATGAACAGGAAGCTCTGCTTCTGTCCATTCATTCTGTGCTGCTGAAGCTGCAGAGATAGAGATTGAGGGCTGTGTACTCAATCTCCTTTCTCTGTCTCAAAGGTGGAACATCAGAGATCTGTTTAGACCCCAGATATCTCACCAAAGCCCCCCAACAGAGCTCCCAAACAATTGTATTAAATAATATAAAATGAAATAACAAAAAATTAAAAACTACTAACCCCATCCATTGCCCTACTGACCACACTGCATTACTGACAAAGTCCACTGCCATACTGACTGACAACAGTGGAGGAACTACCAGGGTCGCAAAGGTCTCACTTGTGACCTGGCTCTGGAGTTCCATCACTGTAAGGGGAGGCCAAGATGACAGGAAGGGGGCCTACTGCAAGACAAGTGAAAAAAGGAATCCACTGGGGGATTGTAATAAATAGAAGTAAAGGGCACCAGGATCAGTGGGAAGGGTCGCGGGATCAGTGGGAAAGGGCCCCAGGCTCTGAGGGAAGGGCTCCTGCTGGGGCTGGGGGGCCCTTCATGGTTTCTTGCACCAAGGCCCTGAAGGTTCTACTTATGCCTCTGTCCTAGAGCTATACATATGTAGTCAGTTACTGCAAAATAGATATGTGCACGCTGGAAAATTTTTTGTTTCAGTTTCAGATGCATTCGTTAATTGAAAAATCTGTTTCTGATTCGTTTGTTAATGGTACTGATTCGTTGTCAGAGTTCGTCTTGTTTCATTTGGATTCATTGAGAAGAGCCGGTTGTTAAGGAGTGGGCGGCCACAGCATCCCTAACAACCATGACTCATCTGCTGTCAGCGGGATTCTCCGGTGTTAGAAAAATGCAAACAAAGCAAGTGCCAGCCCTGCAGGTCAGGTTTGGATTTTGAGGGGAACCTTATGCCAAAATGTAAAAAAAAATGGCATGGGGCCCCCCAAAATCCATACCAGACCTTTTTCATTGCATGCAGCCCCGCAGGCCAGGAAAAGGGAGGGGACAAGCAAGAACCCTTCCTCCTGAATCACACCATGCCACATGCCCTCAACAGGTGGGGGGTGATTTTGGGAAGTGGGGCTCCCCTCCAAAGCACCTTGTCGTCATGTTAATGAGGATAAGGGCCTCTTCCCCACAACCCTGTCCCAGCGAATGTGGGAGTGCAGAGGATGACTTATTGCAATCTGGAAGCCCCCTCCCCCCCTCATGTGAATGAGTATGAGATAAATAGTACCCCTACTCATTCACCAAAAAAAGTGTCAAAAGTAGAAAAAAAACACAGAGACAGTTTTAGAAAAGTCCTTTGACAACCCCCCAAAATTAAATGTCCCCCGAAGTAGATCCAACGTCAATACTAATGAACACTGACCCGCAGGGGGGTAAAAAAAAAACTCCCGTCACTCACCGAATGAAAAGTAAACATGGGGGTAGGTTCACCAAGGTTACGGAATCCCATTCAAATGATACACCAAAGCTTCAAAAAAAAAAAAAAAAAAGGCCATGAACCATTTTTGGCAATGCACCGTACCACAATACATGGTAGTGTTACGCCTTGCACTGTGGTGTGTATTGGAGCTGAGTTGCTTTAGTGCTTTATGGTGCCATTCAAAATGAATAACACCTCAGTGCACTAACACATGTACTACAGTGGTGTGAATGGGCTCTAAGTTTAACACTTCCAGGCATTTGCAGCCATCTTTATTCAGGCAAAAAAGGGAAAATAAACTAGAGGAGAACATAGTCTCCACCAGTTCCCAATAACGAACTTCATAGGCACATCACGAGACAAAATCAAACTGAGTTTATTACAAATAGAATCTCCTAATACATAAAAAAAACTTAAAACTACACATATAGACAAGAAAATGAATAATGACTAAATACCCTCTACTGGACTGGTATACCAGATAGCCTAAATATATAGGTGCACTAACATATGATATTCAGTGTATATGCGTAGGCATGCTCGTCCAAATCCAGGTACGTCAACGCGTTTCGCAATTAGGTAGCTTCATCAGGGCAATGAGAGTAAGTAGACACAAACTATATATAAACAAAAGGAATACCAGTTTATACATGAATATATTTAATCAAACAAGTTCAGTATACAACATATTGTATACAATAAATGGAGCATGCTTAGATATGGTACTGATACCTTTATTCAGGCATCATCCAGGGCCAACATCTACTTTGTTGACTGACGTGCCGGAACAGTGATGACAGTCATGTAAATCCTAGTACCTATGTAGCCCTTGGATGTGTGACTGTGAACACAGTGTGTCGGCTCAAGCTTTAAGACCTTCCCACTGCTGGAGCAATTTTATCTATGGCCCTGCATATGTAAAAAGAACACGTGATGTGACATAAAACGTTGCAACTACCACCACTTTATTGTCCAGGGTCTCTGCTTTCCAAAAATATATATTGGTTGTGGGGTTTTACCTAATCTTCAGGCCTAAAATGCGTGGCTAATTGGTGCATTGGTACAGATCCCCCTTCCATTACAGATCTCCTCACCCCCAAGACAGAATGCCCCCAAGTGCAGATTCCCCCCAACCCCCTTCCATTACAGATCTCCTCACCCCTAAGATAGAATGCCCCCAAAGTGCAGATCCTCCCCATCCCCCTTCCATTACAGATCTTCTCACCCGCAAGACAGAATGGCGCCAAGTGCAGATCTTCCCCATCCCCCTTCCATTACAGATCTCCTCACCCGCAAGACAGAATGGCGCCAAGTGCAGATCCCCCCATCCCCCTTCCATTACAGATCTTCTCACCCGCAAGACAGAATGGCGCCAAGTGCAGATCCCCCCATCCCCCTTCCATTACAGATCTCCTCACCCCCAAGACAGAATGCCCCCAAGTGCAGATCCCCCCCACCCCCCTTCCACTACAGATCTCCTCACCCGCAAGACAGGATGCCCCCAAGTGCAGATCCCCCCCACCCCCCTTCCACTACAGATCTCCTCACCCGCAAGACAGGATGCCCCCAAGTGCAGATCCCCCCCACCTCCCTTCCATTGCAGATCTCCTCACCCCCAAGACAGAATGCCCCCAAGTGCAGATCCCTCCCTTCCAGTACAGTTGTCCCCTCTCCATGAAATCATTAAACCAAGCATCTCAGAGTGAAGGGAAGCTATGGTGCCACAGACTCTCTGGAGGGGGTTTGGACCCTCATATCCCCCCCATTATCTATTCCCCTGCACATATGTGTGTGTGGGGGGGGCTATTAACATTTTTCTTGTGTGTGTTCTATTTGCTATATGTACCATTCATTTTTTCACATTTTTACAATTAATTTAACTTCCTAATTGGCCCTAGTATAAGTGTATGTAAGTGAGCTAGGGACCTTAGATTGCACGCTTTGGTTTGGTTTTCAATGCATTCCTATGGGAAACCGCGTTTTGGTTTACTAATTTTTTGCAATTTGATACGACCTGGAGAATGCATTAAATTAGTAAACCGAGGTACACCTATACTTTCTATTTGTATTTTTCGACATTGTGGATCATTTTGCGTTGGATCGGCCTGAGCTGATGCCATCTATTACAATCTGGTCATGTGTTTAGATATCACAAAAAAAAAAGACACCGTGTATTTCTATCCATTTAACCCCCGCCATCTTTACCATAAACCGATTTCATTTCAATCACCTAAGACTTTTCAGCGTCTCGGGCCTGCCCGTCAGCCATCTTGCGCCTACGGCCTTGTCAGGGTTAATGGTCTCTGCGTGCCGTCCGTAGTACGTGTAGTACAGCGTGTGATGCGGCAGGAGGGCATCGGAGCCCGCGTCTTGGCGCCGTGGAAATCTGGACGACACCTGCACCTCATTTGCCATTTTTTTTCCTTCTTCCCTGACTGTTGATGGAGAGTCTTCCCCTTTCCATCCTCGGGATTATGACAAGTTATTAATTGCCGCCATTAGCTGCAGCTGCCTGCCTGAGCCGGCTGCCTCTCGGCGGAGGTGAGCGAACGGCGCATCCTGAATGAGAGCGGCGCACGGGCTCGCGAGCACGGGGGCAAAACGGAGCAGCTTACCTGCCCAAAAGGGATTGTGGAGCTGTGAATAATTTATTGGAAAACATTTTTCTTTGTCCTTCTCGCAGACCCACAAATCCTCCCTGTGCAGCCTTTACCAGCCTTGCAGATAATGTACTTACACAACTCAAAGCTTGCTAAATAGACTGAGGAGGCCACCGGGTCACCCTACGCGGCAAGGCAGCTGAGAGGCCCCCCTCTCGCGCTCCCAACGCTTTCATTATCCCTGCGCTCCCTGTCACATTTTATGCGGCTCCCTGACAGCCGGGGAGGAAAAATATAGCGACTGGCGAGATGAAATTCGGCTTTAAGTGCCCGGTGTTGGTTTTGTCAGTTAAGAGGAAGACAGCTGAGATGTTCTGTGTTCACACCGCTAAAAATTTAATCATAACAAGGTGAATTTATTCCCGCTATCTGTGCCGGGGCGGGCATTGCCTGTGCGCTCTTCTCCCAGGCGGGAGGCGATGCCCAATTTTTAAAACGCCAAAATTATCTTTTAAAAGGTATTTTCGGGAACAGAAATCGGTTGGTGGAACACCGGGCTCTAACTACCATGTGAGGTTTTTTTTTAGCAAGTTGACGCACATTGGAGATGATGAAATGAAGCATTTGCAACACTTTAAAAAAGTCCTGCAACAGTTTTGGTTAACCTCCCTGGCGGTATTCCAGAGGGAGGGGCAGCACAAGGGGCCAATCAGGCTTTGCTACATGCACATGTGCTGACAGGAGGAAAGAGCAGAGTGAGCAGACTTGGTAAAAATGTGTTGCTGCTCCTTTAGGCTACGTTCACACTAGCTTTCTCACAGGCGTCAG
Organism: Staurois parvus; assembly: GCF_062004578.1. Taxonomy (NCBI): domain Eukaryota; kingdom Metazoa; phylum Chordata; class Amphibia; order Anura; family Ranidae; genus Staurois; species Staurois parvus. The sequence continues at coordinate 461,275 of NW_028318505.1, forward strand.
ATAGGCTTTTAGGAAGCGTTTTTAACGCTTCTCAAACACCTACTGTATGAAAATTCTGCACATGGCAGCACACAGTGCTGTTCACACTGAAGCGTCACTGCAAAACTGACACCTAATGTCGAGTCAGGAGGAGTTGAAGCCTCCCATTCAAGTCTATGGTGCCGCTCCTTAAACACCTGGCAGGCATTTGCGAGGCGTTTGCAGAGTGTTAACCCCCCTGGAGCTATTCCCGAGTGTTGCTCGGGGTAAAGTTTCAGTACCACAAGCGGTAACCCCGAGCTACACTTGGGAATACACTGCAGCGTTGCTCTGGGATCCCTCCTGCACTTACCTTGTCCTGCGCTCCCATGATGTCCCCCCTGCAGTGTCCCTGGCAATGTCCTCCGGCCGATGCCGGCATCTGTCTTCCGGGTTCCGTTCCCTGCGACGTCGGGACGTACGGGGGATGGAACTGGCGGGAAATTTAAAAATGTAAAAAGTGACATTCACTAAATACACTAAAATCACATAGTATAACATTCCTGTATCAAACCATTTCACATACATTTTGTCCCGAGTGCTTTGTCCGGCGCCCTGCCTGCATTTTTACTGTTCTTTCTGCCTGGAAACTGAGAAACGTCCATGGCGTCCAAAAAGCGTCCCTTTAGGTCAATAGCGGTTTTAGACCGGCTAGAGAACAGCGATAGTAAATCAGAACCACTTGCAGAATTGAGTGATAATGATTCGTGGGGGAAATTCCTCATCAGACACTGAAAACGATTCTGCGACTTTGCTCAGCGATGTGCGAACTTGGCGCTATATTTCACATTTCAGTGTTTTTGGTTTGATTATATTATTGAATTAAATTTATTATTATATTATTATTTTTTATGATTATTTATTAAATTATAATTTATGATTTCAAGTTTCAAATATTATCATACCCGGGATGTTTACTAGACTCTTGTTCGGACAGATTTCAGTGAGTTATTCCTAAGAATTACAGGCCTACAATAAAAAAACAACATATTTCCATGCAAAAAAAAGTACCGCATTGAGCACAGAAATACTGACATAATCAGACAGCTAGGGAGGCTACGAGTTCCGACATGTGTGACAGATTCAGGTAGTTCCGGTTTGTAGATAAGAAAACTGGAGGGAATGAAGAGCAACTCTAAGATGGTATACAGAAACAGGCCAGAGTGCGCAGAGTGGGGCTGCGGTGTCTATACATCTTTGTTGAAACGGACCGCACATCAGTATTAAACATATAATCACGTGCAGATACAGTATTTCAAACAATAATATTCAGCATATGTTGCCGTTAACCGCTTACCTGCCGCCGTATAAGCAGATATACAGCTAAACGGCGGCACGGGTGCGCAAAATCACGTATGTATACGTAATTTTGCATTACCGGGTAGGGGGCATGCTTGAGCTACACGTGCGCCCTACCCTCACCGCCATTCGCAGATGTCAATCACCGAGCCCAGGCTGGTGATTACCCGCCGGCACCCGGCGATTACCGACAATCACCAATGCGGAGGAAGACTGGTTTGTTCACAGTCTTCCTCCCTGTCAGCTCGGGCACAGCCATCCTGATCAGTGTGCTTACAGTGAAGTACACCCCCCCGCCCCCTAGTAAAACACTCCCTACAAAAAGTTAACGCTTTGGTCACCCCTCACATTAACCTCTTCCAGCCCAGTGTCATTAGTACAGTGTCACCCACATGGTAGGAAAATATATTTGAAATACATTTTAAAAATACTCTTCCCAAATATATTGACATATATTTGAAATACTACAATTTTGGCCGTATTCTATATATATATATATATATATATATATATATATATATATATATATATATGTTTATATAGAGTTGAAATTCATTTTTTAATATATTGCAATACTTTAAAAAATACATTTCAAATATACTGTATGTCTTTAAGAATACATTCAATCTACATTTTTGGAATGCATTTACAAATATATGTAAAAATGTATATTAAAATGACTTTTTACATGTTAAAAAAAATCTGAAGAATATATTTTCAAAAAATATACTTTTATATATATAAAAAAATGCCTTTCAACATACAGTTTATATATATATATATATATATATATATATATCCATGCAGTCGTAGCCGACCCTTGGCGATTGCATGGACCGTCACTTGTAAGCAACTTTTTCCATGAATTCTCTTAGCAAATATTTTTACAGGGTAGGTTGCCAGGTCTTTCCCCAACCCCCACCATGCAGGAGATCCCACATGGCCATGGATGATATATATAAATATATATATATATATATATATTGAAATATATTGAATATTGCCAAAATTGTAGTATTTCAAAATTTCAAATATATGTCAATATATTTGGGAAGAATATTTTAAGATATATTTAAAATATATTTTTCTTCCATGTGGGCAGTGCTGTTTTTTAGCACTGATCACTGTATTGGTATCACTGAGGATGTCAGTGACACAAAGTTAGTCCCCCTCAGTGTAAAAATGCAGTCCCACTAAAAGTCGTTGATCATCGCCATTACTAGTAGGAAAAAAAAAAAATCCCAGTATTTATACCGCCATTTGTAAATTCTATAAATTTCACGTAGACCAATTAATTTACACGTATTGGGATTTTTCTTAGTAAAGACATGTCGCAGAATCAGGGGCGGACTGACAACTCATGGGGCCCCCGGGCAATAAGGGATCATGGGGCCCATATATGGGGCACATATATGCGGTGCAGTATATATCGCATGTGATTTGCACAGGAACCGCACCGCATTCCTGTGCAAATAACATGCGATTTGTGTGCGGTGCAATTGGAGCCATACATTTTGTATGGCTCTAATCGCACCGCACCTGCACCAATGATCGGAAAAGAGGAGATCGGGACCTTTCCAGGGTGCAGGGTGCGCGCTCTCAGCACATATGTGTTGTCAAATGGTGCTTAAATATGCGGCCGCACGGAGTCAAGGCCCATACCTTCTTGTATTCTATGCATGAAGGTAAATAACCTTCTGTGTGCAGTGGCCCCCCAGCCCCCTCAATACTCACCTGAGCCCCATCCTGATCCAGTGATCTCCACAAGATCAGACCTTCTCCTGGGTCTCTCATTTCTGATTGACTGAGACAGCAGCAGGAGCCATTGGCCATACCAGTGAGCCAATGAGGAGAGATCAGGGGAGAGGCCGAGCCACAGCATGATGTGTCCGGTGGATGCAAAGAGCACAGGCTTGAGAGCGAGCACACACCAGTGCCCCTAGAGCAAGCAACTTGATCAGGACCGACCAGGGGCGGACTGACAACTCATAAGGGCCCCGGGCAATAGGGGATCATGGGGCCCCTGTGTCCTTGCCCAAACTCAAAAAAACCTATGAAACAGTACCAGAGGCATCTCATGGGGCCCCCTACTGACCCCGGGCCCTCGGCAGTGCTCGAGTTTCCAAATGGTCAGTCCGCCCCTGCGCAGAATACATTTTGGCCTAAATTCTTGACAAAATTAGATTTTTTAAATTTTTTTACTGGACATGTTTAATAGCAAAAAGTCCAAAATATAGTTTTTTTTATCAAAATTGTCGGTCTTTTTGCTTATAGCGCAAAAAATAAAAAATCAGAGGATATCAAATACCAGCAAAAGAAAGCTCAATTTGTGGGGAAAAAAGAACGTAAATTTCATCTGGGTGCGGCGTTGCATGACCCTACAATTGTCAGTTAAAGTAACGCAGAGCCGTAACACAAAAAGTGGTCTGGTCAGGAAAGGGAGGTAAATCCTCTGGAAGGTAAGTGGTTAATAAAGTCCCAAATGGCAAAACAAGTACACCTGCTTGTGCTCCAGCCTAATTGAAGCGCTTCATTTCTTCAATCAAATCAAAGTGCTCCACTGTGCTCAACAAGGTGCCCCACATGCAGGGGCGGACTGACCATTTGGGAACTCGGGCACTGCCCGAGGGCCCGGGGTCAGTAGGGGGCCCCATAAGATGTCCCTGGTACCTTTTTCTTAGGCATTTTTGAGTTTGGGCAAGGACACAGGGGCCCCATGATCCCCTATTGCCCGGGGGCCCCATGAGTTGTCAGTCCGCCCCTGCCCACATATACTAAAACTCACCCTTAGCCGATAGCCATCTATCTCTAGAGTGGTCTATAATGCTTGTGGACCATTCCCCAATGGAACAGTTGTCTCCAGATCTCCGCAAGTTTAGAATCGACATATCACCAAAAAAACACAGAAAGAGGATGTCCCGTAGTGTAAAACCATAAGATATTTTATTGAGGGGTAAATGTAAACGAATATCACTCACAAATAAAATGCCTATGTCCGGCACCTGGTGTACTCAGCCTTGTTACTCCTACTACATGGAAGCCGCTGTGCTAAGCGCTCCTCGTAGCGGCGTGCGTTCCATAGGCCGGATGTGACGTCAGCGGAAGTTGCGCCATCAAACCTCGACGCATTTCGATAAGAGCACGTGCATTTGTGACTTTATTAATGGCAATATATACTGTATATTATGGTTTGAAATATATTCACATGATTATATGTTTAATACTGATGCGCTGTCCGTTTACATTTTATCATTCATTTATTGTGGCGTATCGCACAAGTTTAGGACTGCTGCAATAGTATAATCCATTGTTTGTTTGACAGAAGCGAATGAGCACCATTTGAAGTATTTTATACATCTTTGTTGGCTACACAGCCCTACTTAATGCCAGGGTGCTGTCAGCAACACAGAGCCACGTTGCTGCTAGGACATTGTCAGCTACACAGCATCACTGGTAGATAGGACACTGTAAATTACATGATGTCACTGGTGGTCAGCTAAACAGTTGTCAGTTGATAGGACGCTGTTGGCTACACTGAATAACTGGTTGCTAGGGCACTGTCGGCTGCACTGCATCACTGGTTACCAGGACACAACATGGAATCACTGGTTTCTAGAATGCTGTCAGCTACACAGTGTCACTGGTTGGTAGGACGTTGCTGGCTACACAGCATCACTGGTTACTAGGACACTATTGGCTACACAGCATCACTGGTTACTAGGACACTGTTGGCTACAGAGCTTCACTGGTTACTAGGATCCTGTTGGCTACACAGCATCACCGGTTACTAGGAAACTATTGGCTACACAGCTTCACTGGTTACTAGGACACTATTGGCTACACAGCATCACTGGTTACTAGGGCACTATTGGCTACACAGCATCACTGGTTACTAGGACACTATTGGCTACACAGCATCACTGGTTACTAGGAAACTATTGGCTACACAGCTTCACTGGTTACTAGGACACTATTGGCTACGCAGCATCACTGGTTACTAGGGCACTATTGGCTACACAGCATCACTGGTTACTATAACACTATTGGCTACACAGCTTCACTGGTTGCCAGAACACTATTGGCTACACAGCATCACTGTTTACTAGGATGCTGTCAGCTAAACAGAATCAAAGTCTGATAGGTCGCTGTTGGCTACACAGTCACTGGTTTCTAGGATGCTGTCAGCTACACAGTGTTACTGGTTTCTAGGATGCTGTCAGCTACACAGTGTCACTGGTTTCTAGGATGCTGTCAGCTACACAGTGTTACTGGTTGGTAGGACTCTACTACTAAATAAAGCATCACTAGTTGCTAGGACATTGTTGGCTACACAGCATCACTAGTTCATAGGACACTATCAGCTACACAGCTTCACTTTCCTGGTTGCCAGAACACTATTGGCTACACAGCTTCACTGGTTACTAGGACACTATTGGCTACACAGCTTCACTGGTTACTAGGACACTATTGGCTACGCAGCATCACTGGTTACTAGGACACTATTGGCTACGCAGCATCACTGGTTACTATAACACTATTGGCTACACAGCTTCACTGGTTGCCAGAACACTATTGGCTACACAGCATCACTGTTTACTAGGATGCTGTCAGCTAAACAGAATCAAAGTCTGATAGGTCGCTGTTGGCTATGAATACACATCCCATAACTTAATTAACAATTATTTAAAAACTTCTGCTTAGCTTTATATGTGCCATTTCCTGTAAACTCCAAAATGAAAAATATCCTACCAAGGTTTCACCTTCTATGTAATGTTGAGGAGGGGCTTGGGGAGTTATGTTAACCTTAATTAACCCTGGCTGTACTGTGCTGGCAGATCCCATTACCAGTTGCAAACTAAATCTGAGCACTGTTCTACTAAAGGTTTAAAGATAGAGCTTGGGTGGTACATTGTATATTAATGTTTTTTTGGTCCAATCAGGGGCGGACTGACCATTTGGAAACTCGGGCACTGCCCAAGGGCCCGGGGTCAGTAGGGGGCCCCCATGAGATGCCTCTGGTACCTTTTTCATAGGCTTTTTGGAGTTGGGGCAAGGACACAGGGGCCCCATGATCCCCTATTGCCCGGGGGCCCCATGAGTTGTCAGTCCGCCCCTGGGTCCAACCTGTCCCTAAAGTGTCCCTAACTAAACACACTGTAAGTTATTCTGAACAACAAACACTGCCTATAGAGTTTATGTAGGATCCTGCTCCAAAGAAACCACTAAAAATAATATATATATATATTTTTTTATTTTTTTTTTGGCTTGCTGTGTTAATGGGAACACATATGGTGTGGGGGGGGGGGGGGTATCTCAAATTTGACTCCAAATGCAGAAAAATAATTAAACATGCAACACTGACAACTTGTGTACTCACAAAAAATATAACAAAGTTTCACTTCGAGAGCCTCTGGTTTTTTTTTTTTGCACATTAAAAAAAAAGATGAAATCATGTTCACATAGGAGAGTTATCAATAAGGCATCATTGTGTATAGACTGCTGCTCTGGAAACGCCTTTGTTCTATGAACAACTGCCAGAAATGTCTCTAATAAATAGACAATTCTTCTCTCAAAATCACATAAAAATTGCTCATTCTTTATGGTAATGATATGCTAAAATATACTGAACACATCGTGGTAAATAGGATCATGCTAATTAAAAACGGTTTTATTGTCCATTTTCTGGGTAATGTGCTATTTATAAACATGTCAGTATATTCTTTATATATTCATCAACTGGACTGGGTGGGTGTAAAAAATGTACAACTAAATTGTGTATGTATGTAGTCCATAGATGGGTATGCATATGTATGTGTTTCTACAGACGGGTTATGGGTGCGTTTCCATAGATGGGCATATGGAAATGAATCCATAGAAGGGTATACAGATATGTATCCATAGACAAGCATACAGATGTGAATCCATAGACGAGTGTACAGATGTGTATCCATAGCCAAGTGTACAGATGTGTATCCATAGACAAGTGTACAGATGTGTATCTATAGCCAAGTGTACAGATGTGTATCCATAGACGAGTGTACAGATGTGTATCCATAGACGAGTGTACAGATGTGTATCCATAGACGAGTGTACAGATGTGTATCCATAGACAAGTGTACAGATGTGTATCCATAAACAAGTGTACAGATGTGTATCCATAGAAGGGTATACAGATGTGTATCCATAGACAAGTGTACAGATGTGTATCTATAGACAAGTGTACAGATGTGTATCCATAGACGAGTGGACAGATGTGTATCCATAGAAGGGTATACAGATGTGTATCCATAGACAAGTGTACAGATGTGTATCCATAGACGAGTGTACAGATGTGTATCCATAGAAGGGTATACAGATGTGTATCCATAGACAAGTGTACAGATGTGTATCCATAGACGAGTGTACAGATGTGTATCCATAGACGAGTATACAGATGTGTATCCATAGACAAGTGTACAGATGTGTATCCATAGACGAGTGTACAGATGTGTATCCATAGACGAGTGTACAGATGTGTATCCATAGACGAGTGTACAGATGTGTATCCATAGACGAGTGTACAGATGTGTATCCATAGACGAGTGTAAAGATGTGTATCAATAAACAAGTGTACAGATGTGTATCCATAGACGAGTGAACAGATGTGTATCCATAGACGAGTGTACAGATGTGTATCCATAGAAGGGTATACAGATGTGTATCCATAGACAAGTGTACAGATGTGTATCCATAGAAGGGTATACAGATGTGTATCCATAGACAAGTGTACAGATGTGTATCTATAGACAAGTGTACAGATGTGTATCCATAGACGAGTGTACAGATGTGTATCCATAGAAGGGTATACAGATGTGTATCCATAGACAAGTGTACAGATGTGTATCCATAGACGAGTGTACAGATGTGTATCCATAGACGAGTGTACAGATGTGTATCCATAGACGAGTGTACAGATGTGTATCCATAGACGAGTGTACAGATGTGTATCCATAGACGAGTGTACAGATGTGTATCCATAGACGAGTGTAAAGATGTGTATCAATAAACAAGTGTACAGATGTGTATCCATAGACGAGTGAACAGATGTGTATCCATAGACGAGTGTACAGATGTGTATCCATAGACGAGTGAACAGATGTGTATCCATAGACAAGTGTACAGATGTGTATCCATAGACGAGTGAACAGATGTGTATCCATAGACGAGTGTACAGATGTGTATCCATAGACAAGTGAACAGATGTGTATCCATAGACGAGTGAACAGATGTGTATCCATAGACGAGTGTACAGATGTGTATCCATAGACGAGTGTACAGATGTGTATTCATAGACAAGTGTACAGATGTGTATCCATAGACGAGTGTACAGATGTGTATTCATAGACAAGTGTACAGATGTGTATCCATAGATGGTTGAACAAATGTTTTATGGTTGAACTAGATGCCCTGGAGGACGTTTCTGTCACCAGCTCTCCACGCTTTGGCGCTGTTGCACTGAACTCTCGGCCTATTGGCCATGTTTTTGGTATGAGGTGTTCTACCACTAACAATCACAGAGACTTGGCTACACTCTGTGTGCACCCCTACGGTCCAGCTTTGGATCATTACACCGTTGTGAATAAGGCCTGTTCATACCACCCCAATCAATAGTTCTTCTATTTGGTTCTAAGCCTCCTTCTTGGAAAGGATTGTAGGCTAGTTGATGCTTGTCGGTACTACTCTCCTTCATGCAAGAGATCACCTCTTACTTATCTCCACTGTGGGAAGGTGGAATTTGGTCTTTTGAGGGATTCTTGGGTGCTGGCCTGCCTCCCCCTTCTTTGCGCCCCCACGCCTGGCCCCCTGGATGGGTTCTGCCCTCTTGGTTACCCTGAGGAGGCCCGCTCTCAATGATTGGAGGGCTCATGACTGTCTGCTGCATATTGTGATTTTACACATAAAATAGCCCCTGAGGTAGCGATGGCAATCACGAAACATGTCGGGCCAATTCTCCAGTGTCAGAATGTCCCTCACCCCCCATAGGATCGTCCTGGTGGTCTTTTCCATGCCTCATCACTGGCTGTGCTCCTTCTGTATATGGTGAACTCTGGGGCATTCGTTGTGGGGATATTACCAAATAGGTATCTTAATACTATGGTCTATATGTGACATAATGTCAAATAAAGCAAATATCGATTTTATGTATGTGTGTACCTAGTCTTTGTGCCTATAAAGTCCATTTGTAGCATTTTTTGTTTCTATTGGCTAAATGGACTTTTGTCTTTTTTTCAGCCAGACTAACTAGGTAACTATGTACAGTAAATGTGACTTAATAGACAGATGTGTAGCACTACCCCCTTAGAGATTTGGGTCCCCCTATAGTCCTGTACAGCCAGGCAACACAGCACCTTCCACACAGACTTGCATCCAGACAGTAACTAGTCTTATTAGGGGGAATTAAACTTGGACGGGGTAAGTGATATATGGGATGCCCAAGGTAATGGAAATGGAGGACCATTTTCCTGAACTATGTACAAGTCCCTTTAACAACAAAAGAACATATTCTTCTTGTTAGTGAGCTAGCCAGCATCTCCTGTTGTACCACCCCAGACCCTAGATACTCCTTATCCAGCTGTTCTGGAGGAATCTATGGCAGGGAATCCACTAGATGCCATTTTACGAGAGAAGACATCTCTAGGTAGCTAACCCAGTTTTCTACCACAGTGCTCTTTCCCATTATTGGCCCAGGGGGTGTAGGTCTACTCTGTCAGAACTTGGGTCCAAACCTGGGCCTTCTGCGGTGAGTGGCAATGTTTCTTCTTGCTGAGCCACCTAGAATGCTGGACAGCTCCCTTGACAATTATTTGGATAATCCTACCTTGACCTTGTTTATCATGAACCTTGAACCGCTTGCTCCTCCCATGAACTTCCTGATATAAGCCATGTCTCTGCACTTCCTGTTTGCCAGATTATTGTTCTCTCCAGCCAGTATCTTGCTCCTTATCATCTCTGCTGTTATCCGTATTTTGCTATCACTTGTTATTGACTCTTGGCTTGTTCTCGACTATGCTTCTGCCTTATCCCAACCTGCGACTGCTCCTTACTGACCTTGGCTTGTTTACTGACCACGCTTCCGTTTGATCCTTACCTGTTTATAAGCTACTGGACCCCAGCTTGCTCACCTCCTGGTGGGGTGATCCTGAGGACCACGACCTGGTGCTAACATGCAGCCAAATCCATCTCCACCATTAGGAGCTCTGGTGAACACCGGTTGGTACTTAGACTCCATGCCTCGGGTGATCCCACTCCTCTGCCATGGTGACCTGCCTGTGTACCTATCCTGCTGGTTTCAGGTAAGCTTTTCCACTGCTATAGCAACTGGTCTTTGAGCCTGACCCCTGATCATGACATACTCACTCCATCCTTCTCCTATGAGCTGCTGGGTCGGTGGTTGCTCTTAGGCCTTCTGCTGGGCTGCTCCTTCCCTGATGCATAGGTGGTCCTTACTCTGTGGGCCGGAGAAGTCCTGAGCTTTCCTCCTTCCAAGTTTCCCTGCCTGTAGGTGATCCCCTTCCCATCTGGGCTCCCTCCCAGGCTCCTGCTCTCCAGCCTCTCACTTCTCCATCTTCCAGCCAAACTCTCCTTCTGCTGAGCAGGTTTTGTCATTCTTAAGAGCTGTCCTGAACCCATGCCAAACCTCCTGTTGGGGATTGGTGAGGATCCCTCAAGAGTGCAGAGCAGCCCTCCCTCCCATTGCTTCTAGAATTTTCTGCAAAACTCTAGAGCAGGGGGAAGTCCCAAAATGCTCTTCTGCAGAGTTTCTCAGCTCTGACCTGAATTTAACCTCCCTCTGACTATTACATAGGCTGCTGCTCAGCCTCAATTTTGAATCTAGCTCCCCCTAGCTATGCTACAGATGTGTATCCAAAGATGGCTGTATAGATGAGTTTCCATAGACCGGCCTATACATGTGTACCCATAGACAGGTGTACAGATGTGTACCCATAGACGGGTGTACAGATGTGTACCCATAGACGGGTGTACAGATGTGTACCCATAGACGGGTGTACAGATGTGTACCCATAGACGGGTGTACAGATGTGTACCCATAGACGGGTCTATAGATGTGTACCCATAGACGGGTCTATAGATGTGTATCCATAGATGGGGGGGTAAAGTTGTGTATCCATAGACTGGTCTATAGATGTTTATTCATAGATGGGGGTACAGTTGTGTATTCATAGATGGGGGTACAGTTGTGTATCCATAGATGGGGGTACAGTTGTGTATCCATAGACGGGTCTATAGTTGTGTATCCATAGACGGGTCTATAGTTGTGTATCCATAGACGGGTCTATAGTTGTGTATCCATAGACGGGTCTATAGTTGTGTATCCATAGACGGGTCTATAGATGTGTATCCATAGACGGGTCTATAGATGTGTATCCATAGACGGGTCTATAGATGTGTATCCATAGACGGGTCTATAGATGTGTATCCATAGACGGGTCTATAGATGTGTATCCATAGACGGGTCTATAGATGTGTATCCATAGACGGGTCTATAGATGTGTATCCATAGACGGGTCTATAGATGTGTATCCATAGACGGGTCTATAGATGTGTATCCATAGACGGGTCTATAGATGTGTATCCATAGACGGGTCTATAGATGTGTCTCCATAGACGGGTCTATAGATGTGTCTCCATAGACGGGTCTATAGATGTGTCTCCATAGTGATGCATGTGAGATTAGGAAAGGGATATGGAAAGGATCCTCAAAGTTACAGTTCGAGAGACTCCAGAATGTGTATTGTAAGTGGAGAAAGCTGTGCTTTCTCCGAGTTTTGTTATACCTGGATCAGGTCATGGAGTTTGAAGGTTCCAGAGTGTCTAGGGTGGGACAGAACCTTCAATCCTGGATGCCAGGTGCACAGGTGTGCAGGGTCGGTAAGCCGGGTCTGAGAGTAGCTTGGGGCAGCTGCTGCCATTCAGAGACACAGCCTTGTAGTGACGATAGCGGTGAGCTCCAGCCAGGAGCTGTCACTTGTTCAGAGATGAGACCCCATAATGGAGGGACTTCTTGCCCATAGACCTAGGAAAGTCATAACCTCTGCGCCATTCTGGAAAGACTGAGAAAGCTGAGGTGACTAGCAAGTCCAGGTGGGGAGGATGTCTGAATTCCTGAGGAGAGTGTGAGAACCCAGGGTGCTGGGAAAGCCTGATCAAGAGTCCAAGAGACCTATAGAGCCCATAGAGACCCAAAGAGCCAGGGCCGATTAATGTAGGGGCTATTGGAGCTGCAGCTCCAGGCCTTTTTCCTTAATATGGTCCCAGGCTCCAAGGCTCATTCATGTCCAGTGTCCTGGAATCTGAGCTTGGAGGACAGAAACAGGGGACTTCCCAGTGGCATATCATCTGTGTGCAGGGGCGGACTGACCATTTGGAAACTCGGGCACTGCCCGAGGGCCCGGGGTCAGTAGGGGGCCCCATGAGATGCCCCTGGTACCTTTTTCAGTGGCTTTTTTGAGTTTGGGCAAGGACACAGGGGCCCCATGATCCCCTATTGCCTGGGGGTCCTATGAGATGTCAGTCTGCCCCTGTCTGTGTGTGCCGTGTGTACGGGTCCCAAGGGAAGGGGGGCCCACTGTGTTCTGCCTCACACGTCACACGTGGATGAGATGTCTCAGCCTCTGCATTCCACTTGGCTCCTGCTACAGGACCTGAGAGACAGATCCTCTCAAAGTCTAGGAGCTGTCTGGGGGCATGTTTTGGGGTGGGGCGATGACATCGGGGTGATGACATCATGACATTCTCCTGGGAGAATGGAAATCTCCCATGCCGCTGAAGTCTGACTGATGTCTGTGGATTTAGCGAGGAGGAAGGGGGGTTCTGCATATGACAGATGGGGGGGGGGAGGGGGGTTGTATTGATTGAGGAGGTAGGGGAGGTTTATTGATTGTGCTGGGGGACAGACTGCTGCCTTCCATGTAACATGCCATGTTGTGTCTTCCATGTAACGTGCCATGTTGTGTCTTCCATGTAATGTGCCATGTTGTGTCTTCCATGTAACGTGCCATGTTGTGTCTTCCATGTAACGTGCATTGCTGTGTCTTCCATGTAACGTCCCAGCTTTGACTTCCATGTAGTGTGCTCTGCTGTGCCTTCCATGTAACGTCCCAGCTTTGACTTCCATGTAGTGTGCTCTGCTGTGCCTTCCATGTAACGTGCATTGCTGTGCCTTCCATGGAACGTCCCAGCTTTGACTTCCATGTAGTGTGCTCTGCTGTGCCTTCCATGTAACGTGCTCTGCTGTGCCTTCCATGTAGCGTGCTCTGCTGTGCCTTCCATGTAGCGTGCATTGCTGTGCCTTCCATGTAGCGTGCATTGCTGTGCCTTCCATGTAGCGTGCATTGCTGTGCCTTCCATGTCGTGTGCATTGCTGTGCCTTCCATGTAGCGTGCATTGCTGTGCCTTCCATGTAGCGTGCATTGCTGTGCCTTCCATGTAGCGTGCTCTGCTGTGCCTTCCATGTAGCGTGCATTGCTGTGCCTTCCATGTAGCGTGCATTGCTGTGCCTTCCATGTAGCGTGCTCTGCTGTGCCTTCCATGTAGCGTGCTCTGCTGTGCAAATTACTTCAGGGGTTCCCTGCGATCTCAACATTTTCCCCCAAGGGTTTCCCAATGTAAAAAGGTTCAGAAAGCCTGCACTGTATTGTACATTAAAGCCCCATATTCTACATGATGTACATGTGACCTAAACATTCATTGTCTTAGCAGCTGCTGGTTGCTCATCAGTCCCTGATATTCCAGTGAAGTGCCCTAATCGCATAAGGACCACCCACTGTCCTTTTACTGCGGGGGGGGGCGCCGCTGGGCTGGATCACGCACATGTACTGGATCCAGCACGTCCAGGTATAGGCGTGCTCGTGCCCCCCCCCCCCCTCCGCCGATCTGTACTGTAATTCGATACAGCAAAAGTCAGTCAACAGGTCCCAAACCAATAATTTATGTCTGGGACCTGCTGCTCGGCTTGGCGAATCACAATACAGAGCCCTGTGCTTATTAACAACACAGGACTCTCTACACAGAGCAGCGAGGTGGCTGTTTTTCCTCCCTGCAAAGAGAAAGCCGGGAGAAAAAACAGCCGCATCTACTAGTACAAGTAACACATACTACACACATTACTCATTGTTTGGCACACAGTTAACCCTTTGATTGCCCCTAGATGGTATAATTTTTTGCATTACGCTGCTTCGGTACTTTAACGGACAATTGCGCGGTCTTGCAATGCTGCACCCAAATTAAATTTATGTATTTTTTTCCCCACAAATAGAGCTTTCTTTCGGTGGTATTTGATCGCCTGTGCATTTTTTTTTCTCATATTTTTGAGCTATAAAAAAAAAAAAGTCTGACAATTTTGAGGAAAATTTTTTTTTTTGACTTTTTGCTATTAAACATGTCCAGTAAAAAAAATTAAAAAATCATATTTTGTCATAAATTTAGGCCAAAATGTATTCTGCTCCGTGTCTTTGCTACAAAAAAAATCCCAATACGTGAAAATTAATTGGTTTATGTGAAAAGTTATAGCGTTTGCAAATGGCGGTATATACTGGGATTTTTGTTTTTTACTAGTAATGGCGGCGATCAGCGACTTATAGCGGGACTGCGGCAGGCATTCTGACACTGGAGGGGGGGGGGGGAACTGACTTGGTGTCACTGACATTCCCAGTGACACCAATACAGTGATCAGTGCCAATAAAAAGCACTGACGCTGTACTAATGACACTGGGCAGGAAGGGGTTAACATGAGGGGCAATCAAAGGGTTAACTGTGTGCTGTTTGTCTGTGTGCTTCACTGCAGTCTCTCGCCCGTCGGAGATGCTCAGCAATCATCGGGTGCTGGCGAGTAATCACCGTCTGGGACCCGGTGTTTGAAGGACGCGAATGGCGGCGTGGGTAGGCGCGCCCCCTACCTGGACATGCAATATCACGTATATACACTATACAATTTGCACTGAATTGGGGTCCGGCACAATTTCCCGCTCATCACCATTTCTGCATGGTCACCTAGGCTTGCTATGGAGGCTACAAGCTCCTCTGCCAGCGCACATTACACTGGCGCAGTAGTTTTTCACAAATTTTCCAGCATGCCCGATAAACGATATGGGGAGGAACCACAAAAATCGGCCCCAGTATCAGAGTGAAAATCAGCCGATTATTCTTAGGTCTGATTTTCGGAATTCGAACCATGTATGGCCGGCATTAGAAACGTTGCCGGAGTGTATGCCAAAGACAATTGACTGCAAAAAGACTGCAAGAGATCAGCAGAACCAAGATGCAACAAAGAATCTAAAAAAAATATATAATACAAAATATTAAAGAAGTAAAATATATATAATCTAAAAAAAAAAAAGTAGAAAAAAAAATTGGCAATTATATTTATGATGTGCAGTGCTTTAACCACTTGCCCTCCAGAAGATTTTACCCCCTACATGACCAGACCATTTTTTTTTTTTTTTTGCTATTCAGCACTATGTGCTACATAAACTGGCAATTGCGCGGTCATGCAACAGTGCACGCAAATTAAATGTGTAATTTTTTTTTTCACACAGAACATACAGAAAAACTGTATATTTTTCGTACTCATTCAATAGCCCTGAAGAAGGGAGTGTCTTTCCTCCTGAAACGCGTTGGTTTGATGTACTTGTCATTATACCTAATAAATGCCTCTTAACCACTTCCAGTCCGGACACTTTTACCCCCTTCGTGCCCAGGCATGCATTTTTTTTGAGACCGATAAAACTTTATTTTGGTGGTATTTATTCACCACTGGGATTTTTATTTTTTTGCTATATAAATGAAAAAGTCCAAACATTTTGAAAAAAAAGTGTTTTTCTTATAAAATTTTGCAAATTAATAATCTTTCTTCATAAATCTTGGCCAAAATGTATTCAGCTATCTTTTTAGTAATAAAACAAATAACCCAAAATAGTTTATAACCAAAAATTATAATTTTTCAAAAAAATTTGTTTTACTTTTTTATATAATTTGTTTAGATTATTATTTATTTTTGACATACTGTCACCCTAGCAGTACAGTGTTACTATAGTGACACTGTACTAATGGGGGGGTGATGAATATATTTTTTTTAACACTGATTGCTTTTACACCCATAAAGGCTGTAAAAGCAATATTTCTCCTTCTCTCTGGCTGCATTCCTGCAGCCATTGAGAAATACTATGTTGCTGTGATTGGTCACAGCTTGTCACATGGTACAAGGCTGTTGTGAATAGCCTTGTACCATGTGATCTCTGTGATCATTCACAGATTTCACACGTAGTAAGCAATGATGTCAGGAAGTGACATCTTGCTTACTACTCTTCATGTGGTCACTGATTGGCCAATCAGTGATCACATGATTCAGACCTCACATAGAGGTCGTAAAGCGATCGGTGTTCCTCTGTGTCCTCCGGACTTAGTTGGCACCGGATCGCAGTGCTGTGCGCTCCCAGGGAGCACACACAGGCAGGGAATGCAGGAGGAAACGACCTTAAGGCCGCCATACCAGAAAAGCAGCAGCCCAAACCCCAAGAGGGTTTACTGCCAGTATCCACCACTGGGCACAGCTAACTGGAGGGACAACTCCCAACCCACCCACACAACCACCCACCGGCGGACTGACCATTTGGAAACTCGAGCACTGCCCGAGGGCCCAGGGTCAGTAGGGGGCCCCATGAGATGCCCCTGGTACCTTTTTCATAGGCTTTTTTGAGTTTGGGCAAGGACACAGGGGCCCCATGATCCCCTATTGCCTGGGGGCCCCATGATTGGCAGTCCGCCCCTGCACCCACCTATGACCAGTGACTGATCCAGTCAGTCCAGCACAGTCTTCAGCACAAACAAGACTTGTAATTTTTGCCAAGACTGAGAAGCATTGCTGTTGCAGCATATGTAATGCTCTGAGCGGCTGCAAATTCTTTAGGTTGGCAGTTGGAGAGAGGCAGCAAAACCGCGGATCAACCACCTAATTTACCTGCCCTCTGGTCGCCTATGGGAACAAGCCCTAAGCGTCATTAATTTAGGATTTACTTCTACTTTAAATCACTATTGGTTATAATATTAAGAATTATTAAAATGATAAAAATATTAAAAACTAATAAAAACCATAATAACAAACAGTAATAATAATACAAGTGATAAAAATACAGGTAATAATAAGTATTATTATACTCATAAAAATGTTAAAATAATATTATTATTATTATTATTAATTGTAAGCTCCCAGGATCAGGCCCTCCTATCCCTCTTGTATTGACCTGTATTGTTGCTGTATTGTCTCCCATTATATTGTAAAGCGCTGAGCAAACTGTTGGCGCCCTATAAATCCTGTATTATAATAATAACAATAATAATATATAAATCCTGTATAATAATAATATATAAATCCTGTATTATAATAATAACAATAATAATATATAAATCCTGTATAATAATAATATATAAATCCTGTATTATAATAATAACAATAATAATATATAAATCCTGTATAATAATAATAATATATAAATCCTGAATAATAATATTAATAAACATAATGATAATAGGTTTATTAATATTATTATTATTATCATTAGTAATAATATAATTAGCAAAATAAAAACAACTTTAAAAACAGTAATATCAATAGTAGTACAAAAATGTATTGTAATAATATTAATAAAAATATTAACAAAAATAATAGTAATAACAATTATTATAATAAAAAATAAAGTAATAATAATAGTTATTATTATTATTTGCATATTATAATAATAACATTAATAACAATATCAAACGTAATACAAGTAACAACAAAAAGTATTATTAATAATAATACTAACACTACTACTAATAATAATATAATTAATATTAACAACAATAATAAAGATAATATCAACAATAATAATATTAAGAAATAATAATGCGGCAGAGAAGCTGGCCATGGCAGCTCATTATGAGCCCATCTCATGGGTTGCTCAGTACGTCCACAAACAATTTTGGATAAAACGCTGCCAGGGTACAAACATCGGCTGAATAATGAATAATTTCTTTCTCTCTCCAAGAGGATTTTTCTTAATTCTCCCAGTTTAATTAAAAAAATCGCATTGTTTCTGAGTTGTAATTTCTGTGTTTTTTAACCTGCAGGTGTTTAGAGTTGTAATTAAAAACGCTAAGACGTTGCGATATTAGTCTGGCTCGTGCGTTCGGCGGCAGACAAGGTGTAAATGATAATTAGACGCGGTCTCCCTTGGTTGGTGGGTCGGTGTGCTCTAGCTGCGTGTGCGGTTTGCGTCTGATGTTCAGTCATTTCAGGATACAACAGGTTGGCTGGGAATGTAACTGTGTATGTATCGCCGGGAATCACGTACAATCCACCGGGGTAGACGCAACTAATCATTTTTTTTTCAAATTAGGAGTCGCGTGGCAGAGATACTTGTGAAGACCGGAGCTAATGAGGAAACACGAGCACAGCGAACATGATGCCACTTTTACCCCCTTCCTGTCCAGGCCAATTTTCAGCTTTCAGCGCTGTCACACTTTGAATGACAATTGCGCGGTCATGCAGTGCTTTAACCACATGCCCTCTAGAAGATTTTACCCCCTTCATGACCAGACCATTTTTTTTTTTTTTTGCTATTCAGCACTACGCGCTACGTAAACTGGCAATTGCGCGGTCATTCAACAGTGCACGCAAATTAAATGTGTAATTTTTTTTTCACACAGAACATACAGAAAAACTGTATATTTTTTGTACTCGTTCAATAGCCCTGAAGAAGGGAGTGTCTTTCATCCTGAAACGCGTTGTTTTTTTTTTTTTTCTTATAAATATTTATTAATTTTTCAGGTCAAATACAAATCACTTTGACATTTCTATTAAAATAATTATCAAAACAGTATCTTCCACCTTACATTATTTATTTATAACTTCACTCTCTTCCCTTCCCCCCCTCCCATACTCCCCCACCTCAATCCCCCTATCCCCTCCCCACCCCCCCCCCCCTCTCCCTCCCACGCTCTACGTTTTCTCTTCTCTCCTTTACTCCATGTATTTCTGTTATTTCTAAATCCAATTGCAGGGATATTACATCTTCATATATTTCACCTTTTCTCTATACTCTTCCCAGCCTTTCCATTTTATATTATACATCTCCAATGCGTTGCTTTGATGTACTTGTCATTATTCTTAATAAATGCCTCTTAACCACTTCCAGTCCGGACACTTTCACCCCCTTCCTGCCCCCCAGGCCAATTTTCAGCTTTCACCGCTATCACACTTTGAATGACAATTGCGCGGTCATGCAACATTGTCCCATATGAATTTTTTAGCATTTTTAAGACAGATAAAACTTTATTTTGTTAGTATTTATTCACCACTGGGATTTTTAAATTTTTTTGCTATATAAATGAAAAAGTCCAAACATTTTGAAAAAAAGTGCTTTTCTTATAAAATTTTGCAAATAAATTATATTTCATCATAAATCCTGGCCAAAATGTATTCAGTTATCTTTTTAGTAGAAAAAAAAAATAACCCAAATTAGTTTATAACCTAAAATTATAATTTTTCAAAAACATGTTTTACATTTTTATTTTTTTATATTATTATTATTATTTTTTTTTTTTAACATACTGTCACCCTAGCAGTACAGTGTCACCATGGGGACACTGTACTACTTGTGGGGGGTGATGAAGATTTTTTTTTTTTTACTGATTGCTTTTACAGTCTTTATGGGTGTAAAAGCAATCACTTTTCCTTCTTTCTGGCTGCATTCTTGCAGCCATTGAGAAATACTGTGTGAGCTGTGATTGGTCACAGCTTGTCACATGGTACAAGGCTGTTGTGAATAGCCCTGTACCATGTGATCTCTGTGCTCATTCACAGATTTCACATGTAGTAAGCAATGATGTCAGGAAGTGACATCTTGCTTACTACTAGTCATGTGATCACTGATTGGCCAATCAGTAATCACATGATCGGGGCCTCACACATAGGTCCCGTACAGTGATCGGTGTTCCCCAGGGAGAGCTTACATGCTGTAAATGCGGGCGCCGTTTATGAACGGCAACCCACTCCTGCACGGCTCATGTACATAAGTGGTTAAACAAATGTTTCCAGAACACCTGACCCCATTGGAAGAGTTTCCCTCACCTCTTGTTCTGGTGCTCACTGTAAAGTGTTGGATTTCCATCGCTTTCTGTCTCTGTGATAACGGTCACCAGATCAAACAGAGAGAGAGGGGGAATCTCTGTAGTGGGGACACAGACAACAATAAAAACCTGAAAAAAAAGAAAGAAAATGGCTATTCTTTATTCATATTTTATATAATATACTTAGATAAATATACTTTCATATGATATACCTTTTATATAATACACTTTTATATGATATTTTTTATACTTTTATATGATCTACTTTAATCAGGGAAGGGCAGAAATGATCTATTAGCTATCAAGAAATATAATACTCTAACGGATATGATACAATAAACAAAACAATAGGTGAGGCTACATTCATACTTGAGGATTGTGTCTTCGGCAGGGCTCTTTTTCTCAAAGAATAGGTGCAGGTACTCCCCAATTCTGGGTCACCCCCTTGTCTCCGCCCCCTACCCACCTCCCAGCACCGCCTTTTTAAAGACTCTAGAATCAAGTATCATTTTGTGGTTCTAAATCAGTGTTTCTCAATCTTTTTTTCATTAAAGGCACCCTTTCAAATTATGGAAAATCTTGAGGCACCCCATTCTAAAAAACTGGGTGTCTCAAGACTGTCCCTAATTTTAAAAGGGAACCCCCATTCTAAAATGTGAAAGTATTTTAATAGTTCTATATAACGCAGCAACATCCACTTGAGGTACCCTTTAAAATGATGGACAGTCTTGAGGCACCCTTTAAAATGATGGAAAGTTCTGAGGCACCCTTTAAAATGATGGACAGTCTTGAGGCACCCTTTCAAATGATGGACAGTCTTGAGGCACCCTTTCAAATGATGGACAGTCCAGAGGCACCCTTTCAAATGATGGACAGTCCAGAGGCACCCTTTCAAATGATGGACAGTCCCGAGGCACCCTTTCAAATGATGGACAGTCCCGAGGCACCCTTTCAAATGATGGACAGTCCCGAGGCACCCTTTCAAATGATGGACAGTCCCGAGGCACCCTTTCAAATGATGGACAGTCCAGAGGCACCCTTTCAAATGATGGACAGTCCAGAGGCACCCTTTCAAATGATGGACAGTCCCGAGGCACCCTTTCAAATGATGGACAGTCCCGAGGCACCCTTTCAAATGATGGACAGTCTTGAGGCACCCTTTCAAATGATGGACAGTCTTGAGGCACCCTTTCAAATGATGGACAGTCTTGAGGCACCCTTTCAAATGATGGACAGTCTTGAGGCACCCTTTCAAATGATGGACAGTCTTGAGGCACCCTTTCAAATTACGGACAGTCTTGAGGCACCCTTTCAAATTACGGACAGTCTTGAGGCACCCTTTCAAATTATGGACAGTCTTGAGGCACCCTTTCAAATTACGGACAGTCTTGAGGCACCCTTTCAAATTACGGACAGTCTTGAGGCACCCTTTCAAATTACGGACAGTCTTGAGGCACCCTTTTAAATTACGGACAGTCTTGAGGCACCCTTTCAAATGATGGAAAAGTTCCGAGGCACCCTTTCAAATGATGGACAGTCTTGAGGCACCCTTTCAAATGATGGACAGTCTTGAGGCACCCTTTCAAATGATGGACAGTCTTGAGGCACCCTTTCAAATGATGGACAGTCTTGAGGCACCCTTTCAAATTACGGACAGTCTTGAGGCACCCTTTCAAATTACGGACAGTCTTGAGGCACCCTTTCAAATTACGGACAGTCTTGAGGCACCCTTTCAAATTACGGACAGTCTTGAGGCACCCTTTCAAATTATGGACAGTCTTGAGGCACCCTTTCAAATTTATGGAAAAGTTCGGAGGCACCCTTTCAAATGATGGACATTCTTGAGGCACCCTTTCAAATGATGGACAGTCTTGAGGCACCCTTTCAAATGATGGACAGTCTTGAGGCACCCTTTCAAATGATGGACAGTCTTGAGGCACCCTTTCAAATTACGGACAGTCTTGAGGCACCCTTTCAAATTACGGACAGTCTTGAGGCACCCTTTCAAATTTATGGAAAAGTTCCGAGGCACCCTTTCAAATGATGGACAGTCTTGAGGCACCCTTTCAAATGATGGACAGTCTTGAGGCACCCTTTCAAATGATGGACAGTCTCGAGGCACCCTTTCAAATGGTGGACAGTTTTGAGGCACCCTTTCAAATGGTGGACAGTCTCGAGGCACCCTTTCAAATGATGGACAGTCTTGAGGCACCCTTTCAAATGATGGACAGTCTTGAGGCACCCTTTCAAATGATGGACAGTCTTGAGGCACCCTTTCAAATGATGGACAGTCTTGAGGCACCCTTTAAAATTATGGCAAGTCCCGAGGCACCCTTTCAAATTATGGACAGTCTTGAGGCACCCTTTAAAATTATGGACAGTCTTGAGGCACCCTTTAAAATTATGGACAGTCTTGAGGCACCCTATTCTACAATGTGAAAAACTATTCTAATCATTTTTATATAACGCAGCAACATCCACACATGCAGGACACCCAACATTAGAGGGGATTTATTCTTCCAAAGCAAATACACTTTTGCACACTGTTACTGACTAGTATTCCTATGTTTCTCTTCTCCCTCAGTTTTTCTCCATCACTGAGCTAATGTGACCCAACACTGATGGAGAGGGGGCAGGGGAGGGTCAAACTAGGATGCTGTGCAGGCAGCTGACATCCTCTTTATCAACTGATGATGTCATTGGTTGTCAGGACACTGACGACTAGAAGGTCGTAATGGTGCACAATGAAAACCTGAGGCTTTGTGTAACTAAAATGCCGGCTTGTTCCACCCACTGGATTGTATGCAAGTTTTGGGCAATTGTTAGACATTTTGCCAGGCACCCCTGAAGAGCCCTCAAGGCACCCCAGGGTGCCTGGTCACCCTGGTTGAGAAAGGCTGTTCTAAATAACATGTATGGAATTTGTTAATGATAACAAGAAAAGCAGTAAAAAAAAGATCACCCACAGCCAGAACCGATAGACCACCCCAGCAACAATAGATCCCTAGCAACAATAGACCCAACCCCCAACAATAGAACATCAGAAACAATAGATCTCCCACCCTAGCAACAATAGATTCCCAACAACAGTAGAACCCCCCCAGCAACAACAGACCTCCCATGCAACAAAATACACCCTCATCAACAATAGATCCACCCCAGCAACAATAACCACTTGCTATCAGCAAAAGACTTCTCAGCAGCCAGCATCAATAGAACCTCCAGCAACAATAGACCCCTCCCTCAACAGTAGATCCCTCACAGCAACATGAAACCCCCATAGCAACAATAGTCCCCCGCCAGCAACAAAAGATTTTACCCAGCCATATTAGACCCCAGCAGCCAGCATCAACAGACCATCCAGTATACCCCAGCACCCCTTGCCATAACATATATTTAGTGCTGGAGGTGCCGGAAATCTGCATGGACGGGCACAATAGTATAACATGGAAATCTGCATGGACGGGCACAATGGTATAACATGGAGATCTGCATGGACGGGCACAATGGTATCACATGGAAATCTGCATGGACGGGCACAATGGTATCACATGGAAATCTGCATGGACGGGCACAATGGTATCACATGGAAATCTGCATGGAAGGGCACAATGATATCACATGGAAATCTGCATGGACGGGCACAATGGTACATCATGGAAATCTGCATGGACGGGCACAATGGTATAATATGGAAATCTGCATGGACGGGCACAATGGTATAACATGGAATTTTGCATGGACGGGCACAATGGTACATCATGGAAATCTGCATGGACGGGTACAATGGTATAACATGGAAATCTGCATGGACGGGCACAGTGGTATAACATGGAAATCTGCATGGACGGGCACAATGGTACATCATGGAAATCTGCATGGACGGGCACAATGGTATAACATGGAAATCTGCATGGACGGGCACAATGGTACGTCATGGAAATCTGCATGGATGGGCACAGTGGTACAACATGGAAATCTGCATGGACGGGCACAATGGTACATCATGGAAATCTGCATGGACGGGCACAATGGTACATCATGGAAATCTGCATGGACGGGCACAATGGTATAACATGGAAATCTGCATGGACGGGCACAGTGGTATAACATGGAAATCTGCATGGACGGGCACAATGGTGCATCATGGAAATCTGCATGGACGGGCACAATGGTACATCATGGAAATCTGCATGGACGGGCACAGTGGTACAACATGGAAATCTGCATGGACGGGCACAATGGTACATCATGGAAATCTGCATGGACGGGCACAGTGGTACAACATGGAAATCTGCATGGACGGGCACAATGGTATAACATGGAAATCTGCATGGATGGGCACAATGGTATAACATGGAAATCTGCATGGACGGGCACAATGGTATAACATGGAAATCTGCATGGACGGGCACAGTGGTATAACATGGAAATCTGCATGGACGGGCACAATGGTATAACATGGAAATCTGCATGGACGGGCACAGTGGTATAACATGGAAATCTGCATGGACGGGCACAGTGGTATAACATGGAAATCTGCATGGACGGGCACAACATGAAAATCTGCATGGACGGGCACAATGGTATAACATGGAAATCTGCATGGACGGGTACAACATGGAAATCTGCATGGACGGGCACAGTGGTATAACATGGAAATCTGCATGGACGGGCACAACATGGAAATCTGCATGGACGGGCACAGTGGTATAACATGGAAATCTGCATGGACGGGCACAACATGGAAATCTGCATGGACGGGCACAATGGTATAACAGGGAAATCTACGTGTTGAGCGTTGAAGCGCTCATAACGCCCGAGTGTAAATGGAGATTAAATTATACATCTAAAAGTCATTACTTTTTTTAACTTTCTTTTTAAGTTTTTTACATTTTGCACGTATACTACAAATAATTTATTGCATCTGAACAAAAAAAGTAATTTTTGTCCCCAAAAAAGAAAAAAAAAATTGCCCTTTTTTTTCTTTTTTCTTTTTTTTGCTGAACATACCCCGTCCATTTTTAAATTGTCGTAAAAAATTCAGGAAATCCCCCCCCCCCCCCTTCCTCCATGCATCCCATAGCACACAGTCTCATTTATTGTGCAAAGGAGCCCCATCCCGCATTCTGCCTAAAAAAGGTTAAAATGCAATTATCCGAAACTGAGCATTGGACACGGGAATATTAACCTTTGTGCCTCATAGACTCATTGTCATTTTTATTCCCTTTTTTTCCTTTTTTTTTTTTGGCCGTCTTTTCATCTTTGGGACCGGAGTCCCTGTTGCTAGGCAACTGGTGCTGAGGGTGCGCAGACAGGCTGGTCTCGCAGTGCTGGTCCAGGCGCACCGTCTCTGCTTCCCGATTGCTGGCAGTGCAGGGTGGGGGGGGAAAAAAAAAGCATTTATCAAAGTGGGACTCGGTAATGGACACTCAGTACACGGGAAATTGAGATGACCCAAAGGCCAAAGCTGTTAGAGAGACTGGTGGAGAGGCTAAAGGGTCACAATACCCTTTTCCCACCCACTTAGTGGCCAGTGAAAGATAGAACAGAAGTGTCACTGTTTTCACTCCGGCATCCCCTGGCCCTGCACCTGACATAAATGTTTGCTTGACATTAATAATAACACCCGAATATTTCACCGTGCGGACCAGGCGGCGGCCTTAAAATCTCCGCCAAAGGTTGCCGCGAGACCTCCCCTTTTCATTTTAAGTGATTTATATCATCCCACCGGCTCCGCGGATACGATTCTTCTTTGTTATTGTCTGCGTTTAGGAAAAAAACAAGAGCAGTGCGGTTATTGGAGCGCATGGCGTTCATTCTGGGGGTTTTACCGATTAAATTTATTGACTATCAATTTTTTTTTTCCGATAAAGTTTATTAAGCAAATCAAACTAAATACGTATATGTGATCCATAGTCAGGATGTTCAAGAAAATGAATTATTCTAACTACAGGTATTTATATAGCAATGACAACTGACGAAGCACTTTACTTACTGGACGATCGTATCAGTCTCTGCCATCGAGGAGAGTACAAGGGCCCTATCTCACCTGCATGTCTACACATACTAGGGCCAACGTAGACAGGAGCCAATAAGTCCTCATGCACACGGGACGTTTTTACAGCGGCTGTTTTTGGCTTTTTTTTTTTTTTCTACAGCCAGTAAACTCCCCCAGCATGTTATCCTATGTGTCCATCCCCGGCATGTTATCCTATGTGTCCATCCCCGGCATGTTATCCTATGTGTCCATCCCCGGCATGTTATCCTATGTGTCCATCCCCGGCATGTTATCCTGTGTGTCCATCCCCGGCATGTTATCCTATGTGTCCATCCCCGGCATGTTATCCTATGTGTCCATCCCCGGCATGTTATCCTATGTGTCCATCCCCGGCATGTTATCCTGTGTGTCCATCCCCGGCATGTTATCCTATGTGTCCATCCCCGGCATGTTATCCTACGTGTCCATCCCCGGCATGTTATCCTGTGTGTCCATCCCCAGCATGTTATCCTACGTGTCCATCCCCGGCATGTTATCCTGTGTGTCCATCCCCGGCATGTTATCCTGTGTGTCCATCCCCGGCATGTTATCCTATGTGTCCATCCCCGGCGTGTTATCCTGTGTGTCCATCCCCGGCATGTTATCCTGCGTGTCCATCCCCGGCATGTTATCCTGCGTGTCCATCCCTGGCATGTTATCCTTTGTGTCCATCCCCGGCATTTTATCCTATGTGTCCATCCCCGGCATGTTATCCTGTGTGTCCATCCCTGGCATGTTATCCTTTGTGTCCATCCCCGGCGTGTTATCCTATGTGTCCATCCCCGGCATGTTATCTTATGTGTCCATCTCTGGTGTATTATCCTACGTGTCCATCCCCGGCATGTTATCCTACGTGTCCATCCCCGGCATGTTATCCTGCGTGTCCAACCCCGGCATGTTATCCTACGTGTCCATCCCCGGCATGTTATCCTACGTGTCCATCCCCGGCATGTTATCCTGCGTGTCCATCCCCGGCATGTTATCCTGCGTGTCCATCCCCGGCATGTTATCCTTTGTGTCCATCCCCGGCATGTTATCCTACGTGTCCATCCCCGGCATGTTATCCTGTGTGTCCATCCCCGGCATGTTATCCTATGTGTCCATCCCCGGCATGTTATCCTGCGTGTCCATCCCCGGCATGTTATCCTGCGTGTCCATCCCCGGCATGTTATCCTACGTGTCCATCCCCGGCATGTTATCCTACGTGTCCATCCCCGGCATGTTATCCTACGTGTCCATACCCGGCGTGTTATCCTACGTGTCCATCCCCGGCGTGTTATCCTGCGTGTCCATCCCCGGCATGTTATCCTGCGTGTCCATCCCCGGCATGTTATCCTGCGTGTCCATCCCCGGCATGTTATCCTACGTGTCCATCCCCGGCATGTTATCCTACGTGTCCATCCCCGGCATGTTATCCTGCGTGTCCATCCCCGGCATGTTATCCTTTGTGTCCATCCCCGGCATGTTATCCTACGTATCCATCCCCGGCATGTTATCCTATGTGTCCATCCCCGGCGTGTTATCCTACGTGTCCATCCCCGGCATGTTATCCTGCGTGTTCATCCCCGGCATGTTATCCTTTGTGTCCATCCCCAGCATGTTATCCTATGTGTCCATCCCCGGCATGTTATCCTGTGTGTCCATCCCCGGCATGTTATCCTGTGTGTCCATCCCCGGCATGTTATCCTATGTGTCCATCCCCGGCATGTTCTCCTATGTGTCCATCCCCGGCATGTTATCCTATGTGTCCATCCCCGGCATGTTATCCTATGTGTCCATCCCCGGCATGTTATCCTATGTGTCCATCCCCGGCATGTTATCCTATGTGTCCATCCCCAGCATGTTATCCTATGTGTCCATCCCCGGCGTGTTATCCTATGTGTCCATCTCCGGCATGTTATCCTATGTGTCCATCCCCAGCATGTTATCCTATGTGTCCATCCCCGGCATGTTCTCCTATGTGTCCATCCCCAGCATGTTATCCTTTGTGTCCATCCCCGGCATGTTATTCTACGTGTCCATCCCCGGCATGTTATCCTACGTGTCCATCCCCGGCATGTTATCCTACGTGTCCATCCCCGGCATGTTATCCTGCGTGTCCATCCCCGGCATGTTATCCTGCGTGTCCATCCCCGGCATGTTATCCTATGTGTCCATCCCCGGCATGTTATTCTACGTGTCCATCCCCGGCATGTTATCCTACGTGTCCATCCCCGGCATGTTATCCTACGTGTCCATCCCCGGCATGTTATCCTGCGTGTCCATCCCCGGCATGTTATCCTGCGTGTCCATCCCCGGCATGTTATCCTTTGTGTCCATCCCCGGCATGTTATCCTACGTGTCCATCCCCGGCATGTTATCCTACGTGTCCATCCCCGGCATGTTATCCTATGTGTCCATACCCGGTGTGTTATCCTATGTGTCCATCCCCGGCGTGTTATCCTATGTGTCCATCCCCGGCGTGTTATCCCATGTGTCCATGTACACATAGACTGGAATCAACGTTTTTTTGGGTATCTACAGGAGTTTTATTTTAGCTGTAAAAACACTCACGCTGAAAAATGCGGCAAAACGTGGTATAACCCAAAAAAAATTGTTTGTTAAAAAAAAGCAAATGCGGAAAAACGTGGGAAGACGCTAAACGCTAATGCAAAAACGCTAAAAACAACTGAAAAACTCAAGTTTTTTTTACGTGACTTTACATAGCTAACGTTACCAGAGTTATCAAAACGTTCCGTGTGCATGAGGACTTAATCTACCAGTATGTCTTTGGAGTGTGGGAGTCAACCGGTGTACCCCACCCACACACACAATCACTGGGAGAACATGTAAACTCCATGCAGATAGTGTTCAGGCTGACATGCAAGTCAAAGACCCCAGTGCTGCAAGGCAGAGGTGCTAACCACTTTTTTTTTTTTTTTTGCGGGTTTTTATGCATTGTAAGGTCTCATAAATGCAGGCGCTTTTGCCCATGGAGCAAAAAAAGGGGGGTGGGTTCAGTGAGGCACGTTCTGGTTCGGGAGGCTTGGGTGGCACAAACTGCCAACTGCCAACAGCCAGCCAATGATAGGCTGCAATACACAGCGGATGCATGCATTTGTACATTGCTCCAAGTGGCTAAGGACCATATGCACGCAGGGATGTATGGCCGAAACTCGTGCCCTGAATATGAGTTCCTATTTATAGCGTGTTGATGTTATTGCCTTGTAAAGCCTCATGGGTGGTTTTGCCCATACAGCATGTTCAGTGGAAGGAATGCACCTTACATTGGTGGTCAGTGGGAAGAATGTCCCTTACATTGGTGGTCAATGGGAAGAATGCTCCTTACATTGGTGGTCAGTGGGAGGAATGTTCCTTACATTGGTGGTCAGTGGGAAGAATGTTCCATACATTGGTGGTGAGTGGGAAGAATGTCCCTTACATTGGTGATCAGTGGAAAGAATGCTCCTTACATTGGTGATCAGTGGGAAGAATGCTCCTTACATTGGTGGTTAGTGGGAGGAATGCTCCTTACATTGGTGGTCAGTGGGAGGAATGCTCCTTACATTGGTGGTCAGTGGGAGGAATGCTCCTTACATTGGTGGTCAGTGGAAAGAATGCCTCTTCCATTGGTGGTCAATGGGAAGAATGCTTCTTACATTGGTCATTAGTGGGAGAAGGAAGAGGACACACTGAAAGAGCTCTCCCTGAGAACCAGCGTTTTCCAAGCCTGGGCCTTGCCTGCTAGCTTGGACCAGGAACCATGCCTGATCCAGGGGGAGGCCCTGGGAAGGATCCCCCTGACGACACAGGGCCTAGTGAGGAGGAGGTGGAGGACCTGACTGTGGGTCCAGGCGCTGGAGAGGATGTGGATGTCTACAGACAGAAGATTATTGATCGATTCTTGGCTGTTGGAAGAGCTGAGGAAAAACTTAAAGTTTTGAAGGCTGACCATAAATCATTCAGAGCCAAATACTGCCAGGCCTGGAGTAAGAACAGATTGGCCATGAATTACAGTAAATGGAGGAGAAGGTGAAGAAACAATCTTTACTACTGGAAAAGCTGAAAGCAAGAAATGGAGCATTTAAAGAGATGTTGACAATGAGAGATTTGTCAGCCAGACATCAGCGATTTCTGGGGATCAGCAGGCTCATTTATTGGATGACCCAGCTCCATCTTCCTCAGCGTCTTTCCCCCCATATCAGGCTGCAGAGTTGCCAGTGGCAACCAGCCAGTGGGTTGAGAGTGAACATGGCACCCTAACCTTCATCCAGCAGATGGAGTCACCCCTGAGGGCAGACAGATTTGCCTTTTCTGATGACCCTTCAGAAGTTCCTGAGGATGGACAGAGGAGGTACAGACTGTACTGTTGGAGGAGGTACAGCCAGTACTGTTGGATAAATCCCAGTACTCCAACATGTCTGCCCCGCCGGCTGGGGTGTGTACTGCTGATGAGAAGGGGCACTGCAAGCAACCTGCTATGGAAGTTTCTGCTGTGGAGGAATCCTCTGCCAACTTGGATAGTTATACCCTGACAAAGAAGTCTCCAGACCATCTGAGGAATGTGGATGGACTTGCAGCAAACACCCCAGAGATGGATGTTACCGTGGCTGTTCCTGCTGAGACCAGTAGTCCCTCTACAGGCAAGATGTCTGCCACCTGCAGAATCTGCTTCACCTGAACTCCCATGTGTTCCAGAGCTGATTGATGCTGGCGGGGGAGGGGAGCACCACAGTGCACCATGTGGACAGCAAACACGATTGTCTCCTGTGTCAATGATGTTTAACTTGTTGGTATGTCTGAACAGTATGCACATTCTTGGGCTGAAAGCTCTCACCTGGAGGAGATGACAGCTGGAGTTGAAGTTTCTATGGTTGCAGCAGTGTGTATGGACATTGCTGTGAAGATTATGAATGGTGAGACTGGTAAAGCAATGGATGTGGTGGTGGTGGGCGGTGCTGAGGGGGTTAATGTTGCTGGCAAGAGTAAAAATGAAATTTTTCCCCCTGTTCAGCAGAGAGGATTCACCATCCAATCTCAAATCTGTAAAATCGGTATCTGCTAGAGTTGTATCAGATGCATCCAAACACACAAATATTTCTACTGCTGGGTGGAATGTGGGGATCTATGCTTCTGTTTTGGGGAGTCGCACCAAGTGGAGTGGAGGGAATGTTGGAAATCCTAATGGTCACAATTTGAGGAGGTTTGGTGGTGGGATGGTTGGTGGGTTCAGGAGGAGGAATGTTGTACAGTTGAGGTGGGAGGGAGAGGGAACCCCACCAGTAAGGGGGAGGATGGCTGAGCTGATTTTAGAGATGGGGTTTAAAGCCTGTGATGTTTTTGCTTTGATCTGCCCAGTTGGCAGTTATGAATATGATTTATCATTTGTGAAACCTGAAGGTCCGTATCTTTTTTGGGAGAGATATAGGAGGTGCAGGGGCCTTCAGCAGTGGAGGGGTTTGGTGACAAAGGTGGTTTCAAGGCAGCCTTTGATAAAATCGGCGACGATCCTGGACCGTAACAAATTCATACCAGAGGCTGATTTGGAAGTGTGGATACGCCAATAAGGCGAGGTCCTCACCCCACTGCAGAAGGTCCTTCATGAGCATGGGATATGGACAGGGGCCTGGACAGTGTCGCTACAATTGAGGATGCTGGGCAATGTGGCTCAGCACCTGCCCTACTCGGCTTTTCTGGGGAGGGATAGGCTGACCATTTTTTATCAGGGTCAGCCTAAGGTTTGTAATAAATGTGGAAAGAAAGGCCACTTTGCATCGTCCTGCACCATCAAGAAGTGCTCACTGTGCCAGGATTTAGGCCATTTGGCCAAAGAATGCACCCAGATTCGGTGTAATTTGTGCCAGCAGCTGGGTCATCCATATAGTCTGTGCCCAGAGGCTCTACATAACCTGCCGGGATTGGAGGCTGAGCAGCAGAGGCTGGATAAAGAAGATGAAGTAGCTGATGCTAGGGAGGAAACTGTTGTTGCCCCTCTTGTGTCTGTTCTGTTTGTTGTGTCAGATTCTCTTTCCCGTAGTAATGTTATCCCTGAGTCTTTCCCTCCTGTTCCTAATCCTACTGTATGTAGATCTTCCAGACTAGCGGAAGCTACTGGGGGAGGCGGGTTTAGCGGATCTTCCCTCTCTGCCTACTCCACCTCCAGTACCTGGCCCCCCATGGTGCAAACGTGGTCAGGAGAGTATGGGGGTGTAGCTGATGGGGCTGAGGGAGGGGTGTCCATGTTCCATGTCTTACCTCCTGCTGAAGGGGATTCACCTGATGAGGGGTAGGAGAGGGTTAAGGGGAAGAAAAAGAAGAGGATGAGAACAGCTGTCCTCTTTTTCTCAGAATTAGACCCAGGAGGGGTCCCTCTTGGCAACACCTTTTCAATTTTGTCAGGTGATGAGATGGAGAGTCTGATTTATCAATTTCTCTATCATCTATGGATGAGGGGGAGTCACATAGTCTGAAGAGAACTGTTAATGAGAGTGTGGTAGAGGTTAAGAAATGACTACCCCAATCATCCTGATGGCAGTTCCCACTCCATTAAAAGTGGTGACCATTAATGTCGCCAGCATTAAATCTGCAAGAGCTCATGATATGGCCTTATTTTTGCTTAGTGAGTTTGATGCTGAGATTTTATTTTTGCAAGAGACCTGGCTCAATACATTGGCTGATGTCTATCTAGCAAAAAGGGAGTGGAGATGTGGTCCCTCCTTTTGGTCTCTTGCAGCTGAACCTTGCAGCGGAGTTGCAGTGCTTTTTAAAACTGATATCGTAACGTGCCGGGAGGAAGTTGAGGTAGAAATGGGGAGATGCATGGTCTTAGAAGTCTCTGTTAGGGAGCAGGATCTGCACCTGATCAATATCTATGGACCCCAGTCAAAATGGGACAGGAAATGCCTCCTCACAAAGATCAAACCCTTCCTTTTATGTCCCAGCAAGTTGTCTTTGGAGGTGACTTTAACACCATAATTAGGCCTAAAGACAGGAGAAGCTCCATAGACAGGTTGGGTGATGAAAGGGTTTTTCTCAGAGATATGGTTAGACAAGTAGGCCTGGTAGATGTGCACATTAAGCACTGCCCTGGCAGCATGGGTTTTACATTTCAGAGAGGAAATGGTCAGAGACTTTTTTATAAAGGAGAACTCTACTTTCTTGACTCCAGAGTTGAGGGTGGTGGAGTTCTCTGACCATTGTATGCTGTCTGTGACTCTGAATGCTTTCGGACACTCCACCCAGGGGAAGGGGTGTCTGGAAACTGAATTTGTCTCTCCTGGAAGATGTAGAGCTAAGACAATCCACTGAGGACTTTTTTCAGGCACAGGTTTCTATTCTGGACTTTTACAGCAGTAAGTCAGAGTGGTGGGAGCTTGTGAAACATAGGGCCACAAGTAAGAAGCGGCTTGGTATGTATATTGCCTACCAGCATTTGCGGAGGAAGCTTGATCGTCTTGTCTCGTATGGAGGAGAACCAGGGGAGATCTCTGAAGTGAAGCTTCTTCTTAGGAAGTGTCAATATGACCAGCATGCCTCCTTGGTTCTGGAGAGGGATTATGGGAAATATCACTCGCCAGAACTGTAAGCAAGGCATAACAGTTAAGACAGTCACTGGTCTGAAAGACAGTACGGGTTCCTTGATAAAGTCCAGATCAGGGATCTTGGAGATTCTTGGGTCATATTATGCAGACCTCCTGGGAAGAAAGGGCTTTAGCCAGGACAAGATGGAAAGCTTTCTGGATTCTACTCCAGGACTGCGAAATGGTACATTGCTTTTGATGAATTTCACAAAACCAATTTCAGCGAATGAGGTAGTTCGTGTTATAGACAAGTTGGCTACCAAATAATCGCCTGGGCCAGATGGATTGAGAGCTGAATTTTACAAGCGTTTTTAAGTCAAGTCTGGTTCCCTTTTTAGCAGAGGTTTTTAAAAGCTGTCTAGAAGAGGGTTCGCTCCCTCACTCCATGAGGCAATCCACTGTGATTCTTCTGTCAAAAGGTAAAGACCCCTCAATGATTGAGAACTGGCACCACATCAGTCTTTCCAACGTTGATAGAAAGATCTTGGCAAAGATTGTTTTTTGGTGCTTGTCGTCAGTAGCAGGCGATTTGTTGTCCAGCCATCAGCACTGTTCGGTCCAAGGTAGAAGTACCTTTTCAGCAGTTTTGGCTATCCGGGAGGCTTTGGAACGATGCAGGGCTGCTGGATGGAGAAAGTACTTGCTGGCATTGGATCAGGAAAAAGCTTTTGATCGAGTGAATCATGAATATCTGTGGTTGCTACTTGGTAGATATGGCCTGTAGGGGAGGTTTATAGATTGGCTGAAGACATTATATAGAGGGGTTGAGAGCTGCCCACTTGTTAATGGTTGGGTTGGACTGCCTTTTGAGGTTGGCTCTGGTGTGCGCCAGGGATGTCCTTTTGAGCCCCCTTCTATATGCTTTCTCAATCGACCACTTTGTAAGAAGGCTAGAGGGTGCCTCTGGGCTTTGCTGGGGAGCTGGCTTTGAAGGTCATGGCCTATGCTGTTTTTGTGTCAGTTATTGTTTCTGGGACTGAGGAGGCGCAGGAGGTGGTTTCTGTGAGAGAGCAGTACACGGAGGCTTCTGGCTCTAAGGTCAACCATAAAAAGACTGAAGTTTTCTGGATGGGTGAGGAGGGTGAAAGCGTCGAACTTCCGGATGCCTTCCCGGAGCCCCAGCAGGAAATTAAAGTGTTGGCCATCAAATTTGGTTCTGGTGACTATGGTCATCGAAATTGGGAAAGCAGGTTGGTAGATGCCAATGCCAAAGTAGCAAATTGGAAGAGATGGAGGCTCTCCTTGAGGGAGAGGGTTGATTTGATCAAAACTTACCTGATCCCGATCTTTTTATATGTCAGCTTTGTCTGTATCTTGCCGGTATCTCTCTAATGGTCTACAGCTGTTTTTTCCAACTGTTATGGGGAAATAGGCTGAACCTGATCAAACGCAATGTAATTTACCTGTCCAGGCAGGAGGGTGGCGTAGAAATGATTAACCTGATAGTTTTCTTTTCTTTGCTCTTTTTAAAGTACAATCTTGGTAATATGTTAGCAGAGACCCCGCCGGGATGGGTGGGTATTTTTCAATCTTGGTTTAAGCATTTTCTGCATTTCTGGGAAGATGGTGGGTCAGTAAAAAGTCTGAGAGTCCGACATGGCAAGCTCCTTGCTTATGTTACCCCATGTCTGAAAATACTTAGGCAGTGGCAGGTGACAGTGGTGGATATCCGGTCCCTTCCCTGGAAGCTTCTGGAGGAGAGGATTTTGGCTTCTGGTTTCAGTGTGTCACTGACCTTTGAAGATTGCCCAGGCTCTGTGATGAGGGAGTGGTTGCATTTAATTAATTTGGAGAGAATCCCTTTGAAGTTTAGGGATCAAGCCTGGCTTGCTTTCCATGGAAAGCTTTATGTGAGAGGGAATCTGAAGCATCGCCCTGTGGATGATCAGGATTGTCCTAGAGCGGAGTGTGTTGGTAAAGTAGAGTCTATGGACCACTTTCTGCTCCAGTGTCCCTTTAACATAGAACTGTATAAAACAGTGGGGAAGGTTCTGGGCATCCCCTTTCTCTATAGCATGAATTATGCAGAGTGGGTGTACGGGGCATTCCTAGCTCACTGGGACTTTGATTTGGACACACTTTTTCTAGTTAGTATAGTTGTTCGTTACTTCACATGGAATGCACGGTGTCAGATTACCCTGCGGAAGAAAGTCCTCCCTTTTGAGGTGGTGGTGCACGATATTCTGGGTGAGGTTGGGAAGATTCGGGGTCTTGAAAAGGGCAGGGAGCCTCGGGCGGTCTGGATAAGGGCATAGAGGAACTTCAGACCTGCCTTTTGGTGAACTGTCCATCTCTGGGTGAGGGGCTCTTTTCTTATACTGTTCTTTTCACTCCCTTAGTTTTTGTTCATTTAGATCTTCTTTTTGAAAAAGGGCTGCATGTATAATGGGTGCGGAATTGTTTCTTGACCTCGCAGGTTTGATGTCTGGTGTAGTAATGTGAGTCTTAGTAAGATTTATTTCCCCCAGTAATGACATGTTCATTTCTGAAAGGTTTGCTACATTTATTTTCGTTTTTGTGTAAATATGTATAATTTATTTTTTTGTATATTCTGTATATGTTTTTGTGGTTATTGATTGCAAGACTTGGGAAGTTGGGAAGAATGCTTCTTACATTGGTAGCCCGTGGGAAGAATGCTTCTTACATTGGTGAGCAGTGGGAAGAATGCTTCTTACATTGGTGAGCAGTGGGAACAATGCTTCTTACATTGGTGGTCATTGGGAAGAACATTTAATGCATTGGTGATCAGTAAGAAGAATGCCTCTAACATTGTAGGTTAGTGAGAAGAATGCCCCTTACATTGGGGATCAGTGGGAAGCATGCCCCTTACATTGGTGATCAGCGGGAAGAATGTTCCTTACATTGGTGGTCAGTGGAAAAAGTGCTCCTTTCATGGTCAGTGGGAAGAAACTCCTTACATGGAGGTCATTGGTGCTCCTTACATTGGTGGTCAGTGAGAAGAATGTCCCTTACATTGGTGATCAGTGGGAAGAATGCTCCTGGAGATACAGCAGGAAGAAAAATGTTACCTCTGTTACTTAGTAGGGTATCCCAATTAGAAGACCCGTCTGTATATTCCTGTTCTACTGACAGCTGTAAAGATCATTGGATGGATTGTTCAGCTCTATGAGGAATGCCCAATTGTACCCAGAACCCCTTGCAGCAGAGGGCAAATTTTTGCATCCCATACCTATCACCAGATTGTTGGATGGATTGCTATCCAACTATTTGTTTAGATCTACACTGGATGCTCACAAACCTTTGCAGCAAAGGGCAGATTCTTCAGTCCCCACCACCCAATAATGTACAGTATCTAAGTAATCTGCTAGGTAATTTTAGCTTTTTGGGAAAACACACTGTTTGAGCAATGAAAGAAGGTAAACTAACTTCATCTCACAAATAACTATTCCAAAGGAAAGCCATCAAATACAAGTGAACTTTCAAACTGATCATTTCCAAATCTCTGTCTTCACAGGTGAGCTTTCCCTTCACTTCCTGTCCTGGAGATACAACAAGAAGAGAGACAAAATCTCTGTCTCTGGATCAGGTGTCCTCATTGAAAGATCCTCCCCATGCTCCTGTTCTGGTGTCCTAAAGATCATTGGATGAATTGCCAGAAAACAATGTGTTTAGGTCCACACGGCATGGCCCTAACCCCTTGCAGCAGGAATTTTTATATTGTTTTGGCAATGAAAAAAGGCAAACTAACTTCTCCTCATCCATATTTATTCCCAATAAAGTCATCAAAAGCAAGTGTGAACTCTCAAACTGATCAGACCCAAAATACCTGGAGATAGAGCAGGAAGAGAGAAAAAAAACTGTCAACGGATTAGGTGTCCCCACCGATTCTTCCCTACACTCCTGTTCTGGTGACATAAAGATCTTTGGATGGATTGCCAGCCAATAATTTGTTCAGCTCTGCACGGTAGTAATAAATGCACATAATCCTTTGCAGCAGAGGGCAGATTTTTCAGCCCCCACCATTCAACAATGTACGTTATTTAAGTCATCTGCTCAGTTGTTTTAGCCTTTTTGAAAACACGATATATGAGCACTGAAAGAAAGCAAACTAATACCATCTCATGAATAGTTATTCCCAAGAAGATATCAAATGCGAGTTTGAACTTTCAGATTGATTAGGTCCAAAACTTTGTCTCCACAAGAGAACTTTCCCTTCACTCCCTGTCCTGGAGCTACAAAAGGAAGAGAGACTAAATCTTTGTCACTGGCTCAGGTATCTCCATTGGAAGTACCACATCTGAATCAATAAATGTATTCATTGCAGAAGATTGAGCTGTCGGCTTCTTTTTACCTACATGTTTGCTCGGGTGCAAGGAGGACACTACAAGCCAGTACACTGCCTGCTCACCACTTCGGGGAACTGCAGCAGGTGTTTTCTACTGTATTTTGTTTCTCCATTGGAAGATGCCCCCTTATACGCCTGGTGAAAATCGTAAAGATCATTGAATGGCTTGGCCACCAACAATTTGCTCAGTTCTGCAGGATGCTCATAACCCTTTATAGCAGAGGACATATACTGACCAGCCACTTTATTAGATACACCTTGCTAGTACCAAGAAAATATCCCCCACACCATGACACCACCACCACCACCACCAGCCTAAACCCTTAATACAAGGCAGGATGGATCCATGCTTTCATGTTGTTTATGGGAAATTCTGACCCTACCATCTGAATGTCACAGCAACCAGTCTGCCCATTCTCCTCTGACTTCTGACATCAACAAGGCATTTTCATCCACACAACTGTTGCTCACTGGAAATTTTCTCTTTTTCAGGCCATTTTTTTGTAAACCCTAGAGATGGTTGTGTGTGAAAATCCCAGTAGGTCAACAAGCAGTTTTTGAACTACTCAGACCAGCCCGCCTGACACCAACAACCATGCCACGTTCAAAGTCACTTACATTCCCCATTCTGATCCTTGGTTTGAACTACAGCAAGTCGTCTTCACCACGTCTAGATGCCTAAATTCATTGAGTTGCTACCATGCAATTGGTTAATTAGCAATTTGTGTTACCAAGCAATTGACCATTGAGGGTATTTTTTTAGTATCCCCCCCATGACCACTGTCCAGTGATGTGTGTTATTTAAGTCATCTGTTTAGCTTCTTTTTTTAAAAACACCTTGTTTGAGAAATGAAAGAAGGCAAAGTAACTCCATCTCACTCATACGCCAAAGAAAGCCATCAAATGCAAGAGAGAATGCCGAATTTTCAGAGCCAACACCATCGGGTGACTCCTATATTTCTTTTCTGATGTCGTAGATATCATTGAATGGACTGGATTCTTTAGCTGTGCATGAGTTGCCCATAACCCCTTACAGCAGAGGGCAGATTTTTCAGCACCCACCACCCAATAATATGTGTTATTTAAATCATCTGCTTGCTTGTTTTAGCCTTTTTTGGAAAACACATTGTTAGAGCAATGGAAGAAGACAAACTATTCCATCTCAATCACACATATTCCCAAAAAAGCAATCCAATGCGAGTGTCAATTTTCAAATTGATCAGATTCAAAACTCTGTCCTGCAGAGTCCTTCCTTTCATTTCTTGTCCTGAAGATACAGGAAGGGTGACTAATTCTGTTCTAATTGAGGGAATATCTCTGTCACTGGATCCAGTGTCCCCATTTGAGGACTCCCCCTTTTTTCCTGCTCTGGTGCCAGTTGTAAAGATCGTTGGATGGATTGCCAGCCAACAATTTGTTCTTTTCTTCATGGGATTCCCATAAAGCCTTACAGCAGAGAGCAAATTTTTCAACCCCACCACCCAATGATTATCATTTAAGTCATCTGCTCAGGAATTTTAGCCTTTTTTGGGAAAACATTGTTTGAGCAATGATAGAAGGCAAACTAACTTCAATCCACCCATTCTTATTCCCAAGAAAGCCATCAAATGCAAGTGAGAATGCAGTTTTCAGATCCAACACGTTTGGAAGTCTTTCCCCTATATTCCTGTTTTGCTGACATAAATATCATTGAATGGATTGCCAGTCAACAATGTGTTCAGCTCTACAAGGTTGCCCAACACCCCTAGCAGCAGAGGGAACATTTTTCAGCCCCTACCAGCCACTGTTGTGTGGTATTTAAGTCATCTGCTTGATAGTTGTAGCCTTTTTGGAAAACACGTTGTTTAAGCCATGGAAGAAGGCAAACTAACTCCTCCTCATTCATACTAATTCCCAAGAAAGCCATCAAATACGAGTGAGAATGCAGAGTTTTCAGATCCAACACCACTGGAAGACTCCCCCCTATTTTCTTGTTCTGGTGACATAAAGATCTTTGGATGGATTGCCAGCCAACAATTTGTTCTTTTCTTCATGGTATTCACATAAAGCCTTACAGCAGTGAGCAAACTTTTCAACCCCACCACCCAATGATGTGTATTATTGAAGTCATCTGCTCAGGAATTTTAGCCTTTTTTGGGAAAACATTGTTTGAGCAATGATAGAAGGCAAACTAACTCCAAATCACTCATACTTATGCCCAAGAAAGCCATAAAATGCAAGTAAGAACGCAGTTTTCAGATCCAACACGTTTGGAAGTCTTTCCCCTATATTCCTGATTTGCTGACATAAATATCATTGAATGGATTGCCAGTCAACAATGTGTTCAGCTCTACAAGGTTGCACAAAACCCATAGCAGCAAAGGGAACATTTTTCAGCCCCTACCAGCCACTGTTGTGTGGTAAATAAGTCATCTGCTTGATAGTTGTAGCCTTTTTGGAAAACACATTGTTTAAGCCATGGAAGAAGGCAAACTAACTCCTCCTCATTCATACTAATTCCCAAGAAAGCCATCAAATACGAGTGAGAATGCAGAGGTTTCAGATCCAACACCACTGGAAGACTCCCCCCTATTTTCTTGTTCTGGTGACATAAAGATCTTTGGATGGATTGCCAGCCAACAATTTGTTCTTTTCTTCGAAGGAAACCCATAAAGCCTTAGGCTACGTTCACACTAGCCTTGTGTGCAGGCGGCAGAGAGGCGTTTGGTAAGCGTTTTTACCGCTTCCCAAATGCCTCTGCCAATTCTGCACATTACAGCACATGGTGCTGTTCTAACGGGAGCGTTTGCGTCGCGTTGCGTCGCGGCAAAACGGACGCCTCTGGATGAGTCAGGAGGCTTTGAAGCCTCCTATTCTCGTCTATGGTGCCGCTCCGCAAACGCCCGGCCGGCGTTTGCGGTGCGGTTGCGACGCGGTTGCGGGGCGTTTGCGGAGCGGTAACACCACTCAAACTGCATTATAGGCGTTTGTGGGGCGTTATTAACGCTCGGCAAACGCCTAGCAACAGCCGCTAAACCGCGCATGCGGCGTTTGCGGAGCGTTTTCCTGAGCGTTAATAACACTCCGCAAACGCCGGACCAACACTTGCCAAACGCTATAGGGGCGTTTGGCAAGCGTTGGCAAAACAGCCTAGTGTGAACGAGCCCTTACAGCAGAGAGCTAACTTTTCAACCCCACCACCCAATGATGTGTATTATTGAAGTCATCTGTGCAGGAATTTTAGCCTTTTTTGGGAAAACATTGTTTGAGCAATGATAGAAGGCAAACTAACTCCAATCCACTCATACGTATTCCCAAGAAAGCCATCAAATGCAAGTGAGAATGCAGAAGTTTCAGATCCAACACCACTGGAAGACTCCCCCCTATTTTCTTGTTCTGGTGACATAAAGATCTTTGGATGGATTGCCAGCCAACAATTTGTTCAGCGCTACAAGGGATGCTCATAACCCCTTGCAGCAGAGGGCAGATTTCTCAGCCCCCACCACCCAATAATGTACGTTATTTAAGTCATCTGCTCGGTAGTTTTAGCCTTTTTGGAAAACACATTGTTTGAGCAATGAAAGAAGGCAAACTAACTCCATCTCACTCATACTTATTCCCAAGGAAGCCATCAAACGCGAGTGTGAACTTTCAAATTGATCAGGATTAATTTTACTGACAATGTATCATAACAGATTTGCCTTCAGAGAGCCATTTGTTGGGCTGCAGATGTACAGAAAGTGCAGGCAGGAATAAATCAGATAACAGCCAGGTAATTAGCGCTTTACCATTTATAGAATAATAACATTGTCTGATTTATCAAAGCATTAAACAAGGAGAAGACACAACAAGTTGCCTAACATTTTCTTATAAAATATCTGGTAACATTCAATTAAGACAGGAATATAATACGCCGCGATCAGCAGTAAACGCATTTGTGCACAATCTTCGCTGATGGAAAATCAAACTATTTATTTTATATGGGGCGGCGTTCGCTCTGGTAGCGCCGTAATTCAGTTTTTACGCCGCTCAAGTGTTCTGTTTTAACTGAAATAGAAGAGCTTGTTTCACTTGTCGGGACATTAGTCATAACCAAAGCAGGCAAGAAATGGGCCCATTGGTGTCATGTGACTCAGTTAATGCGAACCTTGGATTAACAAAGAAAAGTCTGCATATTTATTTCCATATTCCACCCCATCCCC
The DNA here is from genome assembly GCF_062004578.1 of Staurois parvus. Lineage (NCBI taxonomy): Eukaryota > Metazoa > Chordata > Amphibia > Anura > Ranidae > Staurois > Staurois parvus. The sequence goes on from NW_028318505.1 coordinate 503,845, forward strand.
CCACCTTGGGGGCAAAAGGTTAGTACCTTAGATTGTACGCCCCTTGAGGGTTAGGGACTGATGTGAATGTACAATATATATGTAAAGTGCTGCGTAAATTGATGGCGCTATATAAGTACCTGAAATAAATAGTATATATCATTATCTTACCCCCAGCATCCAGCGGTGTGCAGGATTGTTTTTCTGTGTGATTTGGGGTGCTCAGTATTCCCCAGGATCTTTCTGGAAGGATGGTGGCAGCACACTCTGCCAGACAAAAGCCAGGGGATATTTATTACCTTTTTTAGCCAGTGGTTTCTTGTTTTACCGCAGTATTTAGGCATTAGGGTGGAATAAATAAATAAGTGGATCTTCTACTATCAGCTGCATTGCAACCTTTTAACGTTTTCCAGGATAGAACATGTGACATATAATCAGTGGGCTGGGCTTAAAGTGTCCAACCAGGAGCTGTCTTCTCCCCCAAATCCTCCCAGCTAGCATAGATCCCCCCAATACCACCCACTACCACAAATCCCCCTAAATCCCTCCTCCTCGCACAAACCCCTCCAAATTACCCTTCCCAGCACAAATCCATCCTCCCCACCCAAATCCCCCCTCCTAGCACAAATCCCCCTTCTACCACAACCCCACTCAATCCCCCTTCCTAGCACAATTCCCCCCCCCTCCAATCCCACCTCCTAACACAAATCCCCCCAACTCCCCCTCTCCTAGCACAAATCCCCCCTTCTACCACAACCCCACTCAATCCCCCTTCCTAGCACAATTCCCCCCCCCCTCCAATCCCCCCTCCTAACACAAATTCCCCCCAACTCCCCCTCTCCTAGCACAAATCCCCGCAACTCCCCCCCGTCGTAGCACGAATCCCCCCCTTCTACCACAACCCCACTCAATCCCCCCTCCTAGCACAAATCCCCCCTTCAACCACAATCCCAGTCAATCCCCCTTCCTAGCACAATCCCCCCTCCTAAGACAAATCCCCCAATTCCCCCTCTCCTAGCACAAATCCCCACCAATCCCCTCTCCTAGCATCAATTCCCCCCAAAATCCCCCCTCCTAGCACAATCCCAAACCAGCACAAATCCCCTTCCTATCCTTCTTCCGAGCACCCTCCCCCAACCTCATCCCCTCTCCTAGTAACAAATCCCCCCTGCTAACACTCCCCCCCCCCCCCCCATTCGCCTCTCCTAGCACAAATCCCCCTCAATCCTCCCACCTAACACAAATCCCCCCAATCCCCTGTCCTAGCACAAATCCCCCTCAATCCTCCCACCTAACACACATCCCCCCAACCCCCCCTTCCAGCACCAATCATTTTCCTTCTATCCCCCCACCTATGAAAAATCCCCCCCCCCCACAGCTAATACTCCTGCAAATGACCCTCCCCAGCATAAAATCCGCGCACCTCGCACAAATCCCCCCTACCCCCAAAGCCTCCCTTTGACTCCTAGCACATATCCCCCCATTTCTTTTCCTAGCACAACCCCCCCCCCCCCCCCCAATCATCCCCATTACTCTTCCCAGCACAAATAGCCCAAATCCCCCCTCCTGCACAAACCTCTCATCTCAACAAAAATGATTGTTACCCCTCCCCCCCTTTTCACTGTTTACAGTTCCCCAAACTTACAGGCAGGAAACCAGGTAGTGGTGCGGGCTGTGCTGTGCTCTCACTCCTGTCAGCGGAGAGATTCTCCATAGAGCAGATGACACAGTATCGTACTTGGATTGGGATGCACATAGTTTGATTACCCCGCCCCCTATCTCCTCCAATGACCGCTCATCTCTCTGCAGCAGGGAGCCAGGGAATGAATCAAACACTGAACATGCTTCTATAAGAGCGATCCTTTGTCACCTGCTTTATGAAGGATCGCTCCACTGACAGGAGAGGAGAACACAGCCTGCACCTCCTACCTCTCTCCTGTCATTTCTCCTTTGCAGGCTTCACTGCTCCAAGCTGCTCTCCCCTTGTCACAGCCGTGAGTGTGGGGATGGGGGAAGGCACTAAGTGGCCAGATACAGTGTCCATGTAAAGACCGACCTGGGGGGGGGGCACCGCAGAAATGTGGGTGGGTGTAGCCCCTCCCAACAGCCCCTTAAATCCAGCGATGTCAGAGAGTAGGGAAGCCAGCGGCTGTGGCAGGGCCCTAGGCGGCAGTTCGCCCTAGGGGACTGCCTAGTTCACCTAGTGGCAGCGCTGGCCCTGTGTCCAACCAAAACTTTTTTTTAGTTTTGGATAGAGTGGGGAAGGATTAGAATCCCTATTAGGAATTTACAGCTATGTGGAGCTCTCTTCAAGAGTATCCTCTCGTTTTCTCAGTAACACTTCAGAAAGGGGAGCATTGAACCCTATATATACACTCACTGGCCACTTTATTAGGTACACCTTGCTAGTACTGGGTTGGACCTCCTTTTGCCTTCAGAACTGCCTTCATACTTTGTGGCATAGATAGATTGTTGGAAACATTCTTTAGAGATTTCGGTCCATATTGACATGAGTTACTGTTGCCTTTCTATCATCTCAAACCAGTCTGCTCATTCTCCTCTGATCTCAACAAGGCATTTTCATCCACACAACTGCCGCTCACTGGATATTTTCACTTTTTCAGACCATTCTCTGTAAACCCTAGAGATGGTTGTGTGCGTGAAAATCCTGGTTGTTCAGCAGATTTTGAGATATTCAAACCATCCCGTCTGGTAACAACAACCATGCCACATTCAAAGTCACTTAAATCCCCTTTCTTGCCCATTCTGATGCGCGGTTTGAACTTCAGCAAGTCATCTTCACCATGTCTAGATGCCTAAATGCATTGAGTTGCTGCCATGTGATTGGCTGATTAGCAACTTGTGTTACCAAGCAATTGAACAGGTGTACCTAATAAAGTGGCCGGTGAGTGTAAATATATACAGGAGCCACCAGGAGAGAACAGCCCCCACATCATTAATTTGAGTGGGATAGTGGTCTCCAGAAGAGAATAGTCCCTTAAAGCGGAGCTCCACCCAAAAGGGGAAGTTCCTCTTTAAGGACTGCTACCCCAATCCCCATTAAGGATTGGCACCTTTGGGGGGCAGGGGGGAGCGGGTACCTGAATTTGACAGGTACCCACTTCTGGTATGATCATCTAGGTGATCGGAAGCGGAAGGTGTCCTTCCTCCCTCCCCGTAGTCTTTTGGGAAACTTGACAGGTCCCAGAAGACTACAGAAGCATTCATGAAGCGCAGCGCTACTCGTGCATGCGCAGTGGGTACCCGGCTGTGAAGCCGCAAGCTGTCACAGCCGGGTGCCCACACTGAAGATGCTGGCCTCCTGGAATACAGGACTGTCGGTGAAATGGGCTGCGGGGGACACACCACGGGACCAAGGGACAGGTAAGTGGCTGTTTTTTAAAAGTCAGCAGCTACAGTTTTTGTAGTTGCTGACTTTTATTTTTTGCCAGGGTGAGTAGAACTCCACTTTAAATCATTGCTGTGATAGTAGCCCTAAGAGAGAGTAGCCCCCAAGTAATTGGTGTCAGTAATGGTAGTTAGCTTACCTTTGAACGGAAGCCAATGCCACCCCTACATTATACTGAATTTTTTAAAAATACAAAAATAAAAAAATTACTCTATATATATATATATATATATATATATATATATATATATATATATATATAGTGTGT